>NC_088980.1:133203770-133487808 GCF_963932015.1 Anas acuta
GGGAATAAAAAGAATTCTGGGCCAGATTCCCAACAGTTTGCCAATAAAACAGCAGCCCAACCTGACGGCTGTAGATAAGAAAAACCTGAAATTACCATTCAGACATATAATCACATAAAGATAATCTTATAAATAATGTGACTTAAGTAGCATCAATACACTGTCAGGTCCCTCATCACTGGATTCAATGAATACTGAGAAAAGGTTTTCTACTGCGTAACCACAGTCCAAGCGTGTATTCAACTCTTTCTTTTAACCAGTATTCTGCTGCTATATATATAGGGGCACTCTCTTTTCCCCAGTGAACTAAATTAGGCAAGCCAAAGCAGATTTAACTGTATTATATAATTCAAGCTGTGTCTATATCAGGGGTGCTGCCAGTATAGAGCAAAAACCCTTTTACATCATTATGGCATAATATTATATCGTTCTAGTCTGTACCCAGTTGAGAAAAGCTGCCACTTGTAGCCAAATAGTCAAGACATTTATGCTAGCTCTGGGGGCAAGAGCTGGCTCTTGTTATATACAAGTATGGTATATGCATATGTGACCCACACTTGCGCATAATAGACATATCAAGCATAAAGGACAGAAAGGGAGAGAAAAAGATAACAGTTATTATATCGTTTTTTGCTTACCACAAGTCCTAGCACAAGGGTACGCACTCTCTCCCCAATCTCTGGTGAAATGTCATTGCCAAACTGCTGTAAGGTTGTAAGAAATCTCTTCAGTTTGCTGAGTTGCCTAGCTCCACAAGCTGGTGGTAACTGCTGGTTAGCCAGAGAAGAGGAAGAGGAAGAGGATGGCCCATTGCTAAAGCCATTAGGAGGAGATGGAGCTCCATTTAATGCTGTTGGTGAATGGCTAGTGCCATTGGTTACTGAAAGAGAAAGAGACAGAAGATAAAATAGGAGAGGGAGGCAGAGGGGGAGAAAGAGGACAGGGGGGAAAATCCATCAGCTTATATTTTCTGTGCTTGACCTTAAAATTAATTAAGTTGCACAATCAAAGACAATTAGCTTTTTGACAGAATGACATTGCAGTTTATATCTATATTATAGTATCTGCTACTGAACAGTGTATGGACTGGAAGTAACAGTAGCTGCCTGTCACACAGCCCCCCAGAGTGTTCCTGGACCTGAGAAGCATTATTTGATTAGCAGCCTTTTGTCAGAGGATCTTAAAAAGAAAGAAATAGAGGAGGGGGAAAAAAAATACACAGAAAAGAGCACAAGCGCATATATGATTGAGAACAACAAAAAAAAAAATTGCTCTTTGGGGTAGAAAAAATGTGCAGACATATTTCACGAAGCCTCAGTTTATCTCTGAATATTTTTACTCGTGTTTTGTACACACAACTGACAGCTGTGTTTATAAAACAGGACTTTCACGTTTTAACCTTACACCACCCAATGAGAAGGTTATTTTTTCCGATACAGATTTCTTAGCTGCTAACATATGGAGCACACTAAGTTGTTTGTGCAGGTACAAATGGTGCCACGCTTGCTGTGGCCTGAAGCCTTGAAGCTAGAGCACAAAGCTGGGCTTCAGGAGAAGACTTCTCAGAGACCAGAAGGAAATCACTCAGCTTTTCATTTGCCAACTCTATCTCTAAAAAGGATAGGAAGGCATTTCCCTCCTGTTGTAAGGTTGCTGTGAGAATAACTATCTGAAGCACTAAGAGTTTGAAATTTATGGCAACAAGATTCATGCAGACATACTGAAGACAACAACAGAGTCTTTGGCAGCTATTTTAGTTCAATTCTTATTCACACTCCAGAAGAGAGCACAGAATCAAACCAAGGACATCTTTTTCCACCCAGGTTACTTGAAACAGTAAGAGTCAAACACTCTGTTGAAATTTCTTGAGTGTGACTAGCCAAACTGACAGTGAGTGGCAAGAAAAAGGATGGCTCCCTACAAATGAGAAGGCACCAGTGCACTTCTAAGCGTAGGCACGCAGTGCAGAACTGTACCCAGCAGCAGCTTCTCTCAGCTGGCCATTGCCCTGTGCAAATTTGCTGGTTTCTGTTCAGGGAGCCACTCAACCCACCTTTTTGTTTTACCACTCATTCGTGCAATTTGCTGCTCTCCTCCAAAACACTAAGACCTGAATTTAGATCACTGTATCTCAAAAAACATCAAAAATCAGGAAGTACCTACAGTTAAAAATGTGTAGTGCTAATAGCTTCCCCTGCTTCCTATTTAAAAGCATGACAAGCTAGCAACTTGAACTTTCCACGTTTGTTAATGACTAAACATCCCTTTTTTATTTGTCATTTCCTCCAACAGTCATTTTTAGATAGCAACTTCTTTTTGAGGGTGGACACCTATTACAAGATTTAAATGATCATCATAACCCTCATTCAAAGGAGTTCTTGTCCTCGTGACTGCAGTGCGCTTCTGGAGGTAGTAGAGAAAATGGCCACCTGAATGGCTACCTAGCTTCTGCTGTTTTTTATCGTAGATGTTGGTTGCCTACTCTAGTTGCATGGGCTAGGGAAAACAAGAAATAGAAAATGCAGAAATAGAAAAAAGCTGGTCTCTGTAACTTAAACGACAAGCCATGCTCTCCATGCACTGCAGTAGAGTGAGATACCTGAGTAAACAAATACATGGTGATTGCAAGGAACTTGTATAGACAGAAGTTATCATACCATGAGCTTAGTAAATGAAGAGTGGGAAGAGTATGTTCTGCTCTAGCCTGACAAAACCCAGCAACTCAGTCACTGTTCCTGGGCTGTTCTAGGCAGAGGGTGATGGGGCTATGATCAAGAAAGCTGAGAACAGCCAAGTCCATTCCCTAGGACAGATGAGGAGGAGAAAGGCAGGCAAAATTTCTCCCTACTAATGATTTTATCACTTTCTTTACAATGTCTGAATTTGCCAACTGTCAAAGACATCTATGTTGTTATGAAACATAACCATGTTATTAATAAAATAGAATTTAGCATTTACAATTTCAACAAATATATCTTAAGAGTTTTTAATAGTCTAAAACAAAGCAAACAACAAGCATACTCTTGACCAGAAAACAAGTATGCTCTTCTTAGCCTACAGGCATTCTCACTGTAGTAGTAATAAGTGTAACAGACATTCAAACAGAAGTGACTGTTTACTATATACAAGCTGGAACTGCTAAGGCCAAACTCCAAAAGCTGACAGGGTAAAAGGCATTTAAAATTAGATCTTTTAATCTTTTTAACTTTAAAATTAGACTTTCAGTCTTCATTTAAATAGGGGGAAAAAAAAAGAGAGAGAGAAAAATGAGCAGCTATGGTTCACACGCCTTCCAATAATATGCAGAAATCTAATGAGTAAACTGAGAACTGTAGAAAAGACTAAAGAAGAACATTGTCTATTCCTTTTATCATTGCCCAAGATCATCCTGAACCATGCTAAGTACATTAGACAGAAAAGCCTAATCTGCAAGAGCCCCATCCTGCAAAAACCTAGAAACAGTTTAACTTTAGAGCAGAGCAGTTCCTAGGATGATTCAGGTGCTGGAGTTAAGCAAAACAAGCAGATCTTGCAGGATCAGGGTCACTGGGTTAAATCTGAGTTTATGCAAAGAGCTGGCACAAATGCTCCTCACTGTTTAAGTTCAATGTAAATCCTCAGGACAGGGTTCACTGGGATAAGTGGTACAAAGGCTTCCAGCTGGCCTCCTGCATAGAGGTGAATTTTAAGTAAGGCATTTAACAAGCATTTAACAGGCAGCAAGGGGCTAAAAAATGTAGGCAAGACAAATAGAAGATGCTGCCTTCATTCTGTTTAGGCATATGTATTCTACTGTTCTAAAACTGTTTTATTTAAAACGTGAAATGTAAACACATTCTCATGTTTATACTATTACAAGGCATATAAAAGAGACCAAAAAATTTGCAGCTAAATCTTGGTAAGAGAAATGTGGATCATTTTGTGACTGTGAAAAGAATAGTCCAGACAACATGCCAGATTTAAATCTCAGTTACACTGATACGAATGCAGAATAATTCCACCAAGACTGGTAGAGTTTCCTGTGTGTTTACATCAGCAAACTGAGACAGAGATCCAGCCGTGAGTGATTTAGAGAAGTGGTCACAGGCTAGAAATCTCAAGACAAAACAATAAAAAGGACCTTTTTTTTTTTAATCCATACTAATTAGAAATTTTGTAGCACTTAAATCCAAATTCTTCATTCAATTGCTAGTGGGATGAAGTATTTTCTTTATGAATAAACCCCACTTTAAATATATAAACAAACCACAAAGCCCTAAACAATAACTACCAAAGTTTATATTCAGAAGTGAACAGAATCCTTTAAACAAAACAAAAGAATGGCATACATACAAGACAAGAAGGAAGTTTCCCTTACTTCTCACAGGACTGTTCTAAGCATAAATGACATAGAAAATTAGTTCTCGCTGTTCTTTGACACTGCAGCCAAGCTATCAACAAAATTACCACAACTCTGAGCTGAACGTCTTAATAAATTAAGGATACATTAATCTGTTGTGATCTTAGTTGTGCTTAGTTACATATTGCAGTATAATCAAATGCTGCTGCAGCTCTGTCATACAAGTTTCCCTTCAAAACTTGGGTTGTTTACATACAGAAAGAAAGAATACAGAAGAAAAGGAAGAAAATAAGTTTAATTACACGTTGTGGGCGTGAATGAACTGGTTCTTGGAGCTCCTTGGGTAGTGGGAGGAGGTGGCATTGTTGGAGGCGTCAGCCTGGATTGTGTCTTCACATCCACAGGTGAGTCTGGCATTGTGGAATGCTTCTCAGTGCGATCTGTAACACACCACATGAACACACTATTTTATTTCCCCAAGCACATCCGCTCCAAAAAAAAGTTTAAAAGCTAACACAGGAAGTGAGCCATTGCAGCATCTGCTGCAAAAGATTACACCTGATTATCTACTCCAGTGTGCTCTTTCAGAATTACATCATCTGAACCTTACTTAAGAAGGTGTAACACAGATGGTAAGACCTCATTTGTAGTGGTGCTGCATTATCTTTTGTTTTTATTTCCAGCATGTGCAGATGCTACCTCCCAAGCTCTCCTGGAGCTGCAATAATGCCACCTCCGTTCAACGTTAGCCAGGAGGAAAAAAAAAATTGACAAAGAGACAGGAAGGTAATAAATCCCCTTATGACAACTCTTGCAGAACTTAAACCTGAAGCTCTTTAGTACAGGTAAGATATTGGGAAGGATACTGGTCGAAGCCAGCTCTTGTCATGTATCTTCTTTATAACACCTGCCACCCTCTCCATCACTCATCTTTGTAGATAAGGAAAGATACTTATGTTAAATACTGTGTGCCTCCTGGGTGACTTTACCACCCTGCCCTTGGATATTCTCACATTCACAAGAAAAATAAACACATGTCAAAATGGTAAGTCAATCTCCACACATTCGTATTGATTAAAAAAAAAAAAAAATCAAATTTCTAAGTTTGCACCTCTACACAGTATGAACTTTAATGTTCGAAACCTGTAAGATACTAAAAATAACATCAACAAATGCAAAAACAGGCAAAAAACCTAACAGTTGTCTTGCAAGTAAAGATCTAAAGATGCCAGATACTTGATGCAGAAGCTACAGAAATAGTTTCTTTATCCAAACATTTTTCTGGACACCTCTATGTTAACATTGATGTAAATAAATAATTAAATATTAATAATGAAAAGCATTTAAACTGTTATGTTTCATTTATCATGAATGGGCAAAATGACATTTATCAACTGAAAGCAAAATTAAGACTTCCTTGCTCACACCAGCAGTTTAGTGAGCCATCTTGAGTAAAGGTGAAGTTTAGCTTTTAATAGGCATGAGTTAAAGTCTGACATCCCTTCTTCCAGGGTCAGGATTATTTGTTTTATGCACTGTCCTATACAAGTCTTCATGAGCTCCATTAAACCATCTTGCAAAACAAATAAATGTCACTGCTAGTGAGTTAGTAGATTAATCTGTGATTTCAATTCAAGACAATAGTGAAGTCAGTAATGTTCTATAAACTCTGTCACTCAACTTTGGGAAAGTATTCTTTGTTCTAACATTATACAAACTTCACAAAAAAAACAAAAACAAACAAACAAACAAACAAAAAAAACACATATATCTAAAGTTTTCCCTGCAAGACACCAAGAGAAATGAAATGCTGTGCACGTGTTTTATGAAGGAATGTTGTGTTTTGAAGAGCCTCGAAGCACTTAATTATTAGAGCATTTAGTTATCAGGAGAACGAGAAGGAAAAAAAAAGTAAAAGTTAACAACACATGATAGATACCAATCTTCAGTTGCTTGAAACCAAGGAAGTATGATACAGACATGCAGCGTGTGAAGTGCTACACACTTTTGGGAATGATGAACAGTTAAACACCCCTAAAATGCTATGAGGGGAATACAGATACAGTAGTAAAGGACCTGAAGTTTTGATCTAAGGTTAGTAAACCTCAGTAGTGTAGGGAACAGTATCCAAAATGCTGGCTTAAATATTAAGGCTTCTACACAGGCAGGTGAGGTTTGATTCACAAATCAAGCAACAGTAAATTATTACATGCTGGAAAACAAAAGTTTTAAAAAACACTCTATACAAAATTTCCTTTCCATATCGCTATACTCAAGCAGTTAAATCTATATCTTCAACAAGCCATTCATTTAATATAAAGAACTATGAAAACTAGTCTTGAAATGTTAATTGCTTCCTTAATAGCTGAATTCATCTCGCACTCACCTCAACCAACCTCAGCAACAAGGGAATAAATAGCTTTCAGCTCATGTTGCAACAGAGGGAAAGAGGCACAGCAGTGAGCCCGAGCCCTCCTAAATAAAGGAAAATATTTCTGCCATGCCAAGAAAGGAGAGAGAAAGGGAGGCTTGCCAGAGCTGGTGGGGAGATAACAGTGGGAACTGCTGGTCCATCTGGTTTTCATTCTGCTAACACTCACGCTGAACTGTTAAGGAAGGCAGTCCAGGTACACAGATTTGAAGCATGTGGGAGCACAGACACAGGCAGGGAGGAGATGGAGGTGGGTGGAAGAAAGAGTGAGAGAAATCGAACTCCGCTCGCAGTCTGCTGCTCACACTGAGCAGGCACAGGCTGCATCCTCCAATTCAGCTGTTGATGCCTAAAAGTGAGCCTGGTATCGCAACCAACCACGACTCTCCTGCTCCCCAACTTCGCTGCATACCAGAGCTCAGGTCTACTCAGACTGGAGGGGGAAGGCTTTTCCGACAAGCTGGCAATATTTGGTTACTTAAATGGAATGCTGTAGTGGGAAATAGTGTGTGGGCTCAGCCCTCCACTTGCAGATTGTCGTTCAGCTGCTCTCTGACTGGTTTTTATTCCCTCGAACAGTGTCTGCCACCCGACCTGCAGATCGCTGAAATTAGCCACAGACCCCTATATTTTTCATATAAATCTGTTGACATTAGGCTTGATTGTTCCTAATTACCTTTCTGTGGTTGGAGGAGGGGAACAAACTCTACAGGCCACTGGCTTTTGATTAGCCCCTCTTCTCCCCTTTGCAAAGCCCTAACACAGACACTGCTACTGTACGATGGTAGACAGATTTATCTCTGCTTGTCTGTAGCACCACCTTCTATAAGGAGATACAAGGCTGCTTCCAAGTACACCTCCAAACACTTCCAATCAAGGTACCAGCTTATCTTTACGGTGCAGAGGGAGAGGGGGAGGTCTTCTGAAGAACTACAATATAAAATGCAAAGCTCTTCCACGTGCTCTGAAGTCACCACTCTAAGGCACAGCCCAGGAAAACAGCTTGCTCCATTGGAGTCTTTCACTTCCCACCCTTCCGCCCTCTTCAGTAGCAGAGCTCCTGCAGGAGCCTTTATGCTGGTATTTATCTGCTACCTACCTTCACAGCAGAGTCATAGAATCACAGAAGGGTTTGGGTTGGAAGGGACCTTAAAGCCCACCCAGTTCCAGCCCCCTGCGGTGGGCAGGGACACCTCCCACCAGACCAGGCTGCCCAGGGCCTCCTCCAGTGCACCCTTGAATACTTCCAGGTATGGGGCATCCACAGCTTCTCTGGGCATCCTGTGCCAGTACCTCACCACCCTCTGAGTGAAGGATTTCCTCCTAACCTCTAATTTACATCTCCCCTCTTTAGAGTTCTGAGCTTCTCAGGGCACTATGGGGCCACGAGGATGTGTACATTGCTGCTCTTCTACTCCACCACCCAGTTTGGAGGCCTCACCAGCTTCATTTGGAACAGTGACAGAGCATAAAGCAGAACTGTGGCTGACAAAACATTCCCAGCCCCTACGACCTGAGCTTGTGAATCTGGTAATGTCTGATACATAGCCTAGAACCCCAGTTTCATTACAGATCATTACAATTTTAATTTAAAAAATATATATATACATATATACTCTAATTGTTTAAAAATAGGAGTATACATGTATACCTTGAGCTTTGCTTGAAATGTGGACAAATTTGAAAGAGAACCATCTCTTAAAATGACTTAATTTCTTGAATTCCAAATATGTTTATGTTTTTGTGACAAAGTGAACTCCCCATTTGCAAAGCTGCTTTTGCCATTTCTAAAGTTTGCTGGTTTTGTGGGGGTTTGTTGCTTTTCTTTTTTTTACTTTTTTTTTTTTTTTTTTTTTGGTTGTTGTTGCTCTTGGAATCTGGCATTTCAAATAATCCTGAATTAGCAGGGACATGACAGAAAGTTTCAAACGTGCAGAATCTCATATCGCCCCTTTCGGAGCACAGGCTGCACATATAGAGAGAATAACTTGTTTCAGATGCAAAGACTTCTTCCACAGAAACCCTCTAAGCAGTGACAGAGCTGGACTCCTTAGCGCAGTTCTGATCAAATAGGGCTGAAACCAAAGGTACTCCAAACCAAAGGGAAAAGGAGACATCTGCATTTCATTCTTCACTATTCTCTGCAATCAATTCAGGATGGAGATAGATGGTGAAATAATGGGCTAGTCCTAATCCATATACACAACCCTCTGGTGCAGTGAGAGACTTAGAATAAATTCAGAAAATATGTTTCAAGTATGCAGAGATCAATTGCATTTGCTTTGGATTATATTGGGAAAAAAAAAAAAAAAAAGATTTTGAAATATACATTCTTGAATCTCTTTTACAGCAAAGAGTGAAGAACTGTGATTTTACCACATAAGTATTTTGCTCCGTTTAAAATTAAATAATGTTGTAAAACCAACTTTAAATTATGATATTTCTTTTGTGGATTTCTTGGTTCATGAAACTGTGCTGTTCTTGTCATTCATTCAGGTTTTATGGCAGGAGTTATTTTTATCGCTATTATTTAGCTGTTAGGTGAGCACCGATATTTACCATAAGCCCAGCCAATTTCTGAAGGCAAACGTGGAAGAGACAAAGTAAAATGTGCAAAAGCAGGGCAAAAAAGATGTGCATGTATTCAAACTGATTTCCTTTACTTCCTGTATCCTAAATGATTTAGTCCATTTTTAAAACAAGGCGGTCTTTCATATATGGCAACATTTCAGCTCGCGTGGCATGCTTCCAAGTCTAACGCATCAAGGAAAGCTGATGTATGGAACAAAATATGGAATATATAAATACTTTACTGATACCATTTCAATAGCCAATTCAATGTCAAGCATTTCTAGGAGTGGTGTGTTTTCAATTTCCTTTTTTAAATGAAAAAAAGTATGGTATAATATGCTGTGGCATTTATTTTACTTTTAGTTAGTGCAAATAGTTCCAGATGTATATTCAGGCATGAAAGATTCTTAAAAGAAGCTCTATATTGATTGTACAGTACTTACTACTTCTGTGCCAACACATTAAAAATAAAAATAAAAAAATGCCAAATTAGAAGAGCCCATTGCCCTTTTTCCTTTAAATTCACAGAAGGTACAAACCCTGCATATGACAGGATTAGAACCTGCCCCTGTCACTCAAATTATGTAAATTGAGACATAAATCTGTGGCATTAAAGACTGAGGATGGTTACCTAGATGACATTGGACTAATTCTGATCTTTTTGAGAGTGACAGCATGGAATTTGCAAGCCAATAACCAAAGACTGTGAGTCCAAGTAGCAATGAACCTGACAGACCCATCAGTCCATCAAAGATGAACAATTACATAGCTCTTCCGTCCATAATGTTATCACTCTATGGTCAGCAAAGAACCTTCCCTCCTCTAGATTTTCACTTGAAGTCAGTAATTGAGGCACACAGTGTGCCCAGCATGAGAAGGCAATGTTCGTGGCCTCGCACCTCACAGTCCTGCCACTGCCTACAGCAGGACAATGAAATGAGGATCGGGGAATAATGCATCAGGTCGTGTTTACTGAGAATTATATTGAAATGTATTGGCCTTGGCTGAAAAGGTCTTGTTTGCTATAAGCATGGTATTAGACAAATATATATGTTATAGCCTACCTATAGCCCATGCACCTGGGAAAACCTGGAAGTCCTACAATGTAGCCATAAAACACAACACTTGGACAACATCACAACAAGTCAAGCACACTTCAGACTTGTTTGAAACTGGATCAACCTTCACTCCATTCATCACTTAGGCTTTTTGACTTTTCTGTAATGAATAAACAAGAACCTTAACACAAAGGATGTTCTTGTGCATACAGCTGCCCTCAAACAGGTATAATATGGATGAAACTTCCTTATCAGCATCACATGCATTCATGGAATCTGCCTAGAAACAAAACATCTCCTGATTTTTCTGGTGGAGAGCTTTTCCTCCCTGCACAATTCCCAAAACAGCAGCATCAGTACACAGCTCAGACAGTCAGACTCCATCTTCTGTCACAAAACATCACGCCTACAAGCTTTACCCCTAAGGAATGTTGATGTGAACGAGGTGAATGATGGAAGCGAAGTGCACAGGCAAGACTTCAAGAAGACATAACGTTTCACTGCTGCTTTTACACTACTGGTACGAGGCTCATATGATGACCCTTTTGCAAGAGCAGTCTCACAACTTTTGCTACAGTCTTATCTTAGTTATTCTCCACTCAGATAGTTGAACTTTTCATATCACCAGTTATTATTGAAAATAAATTAAAGCTTATGCAGTTTATCCATTTCTTCTCATTTAACATGCAGAACTGAGGAGAAATTCTGCATCCTGGGAGTTCACTAAAGTTATCTCAGGCTAAGTTATCAGAGCTTTCTTCAGATGTGCTTAAAAAAAAAAAAAGCAATGAGAGTAATGCAATCTCCACTCTGTCTGTCAAAACCTGAAAGGAAATTTTGTGATCCTGTGCCATAGTTCAAGCAGCAAGAGTTTATAGATCACAAAAACTAGGTGAATGATGGACTATGCTTTGCATCCTGTTCTTAATCTGTAATGGTAACTTGACTGGCCTTACTGTCATGATAACCAACCCAAAAAAGCAGAAGCACTCTTTTTAGTTTCAGATCTCTAGGGTGGGTTGCCATCCAAAAAAAAAATGTGTGCCAGAGTCATGGCTTAGCAACTGAGGTCAGATAATTGCATGAGTTCAATGTCAGAGTTGAGACAAAAATATTATGGCTTGGCTTTGCTTGGACATATTATTTTCTCCTGAAAGAAACAAACTTGGCTTACCATATAATCTCATTTAAGAAAAAAAAAGTATTTGGTTTTCCTTTCAGTCAACAATCTGACATGTTTTGACAGTTTCAAAACTAACATAAATTCACTTTTAGTTATTTAAGAATTAAAAACTGAATCATATCAGAATTGCACTTTTTTTAAACACCTCTTTTACCCTTCTGCCTTCCCTGGCTTTACCATATAAAATTGCTTGAACATAAAAAGCAATGTAGGGAAGAAGAATACATTCTAAATGTAGATCAACTACCACCATAACAATTTATGAAATACTTTAGTAAGAACAGACAAGCAAAATAAAGGCCAAAGTGTGGCAGCAGCCCTATATTTCCAGTACACCACAGAAAGCCTCCTTGTCATAGCTGAAGGCCTGCTATCCCTCAGCCTGTACTTAAGACAAAAACAATGAAGATTTTTTTTTAAATACCACACCAAAAGTCATAAAAATGCTTATAAATATAGGTGTGTATAATTAATGCAATTAATTAGGATTTCCATAATCATTATCAAAATACTATATTTGTAACTCCTGTTTCCTGGATCTGTTCTACTTTATTCTGTTGACAAGCTACCAAACTAGGAACTGTTGTTTCGAGAAATTTTCTTTTAGTTAACAAAAACAATTTTAAAACCAGACCACTGAATGTTGACATCCAAATGAAATGAAGAAGAGGTGTACACCACCTCCTGGCAAGCAAAATGAAGTAAAAAATAATAGTCAGAAAGAACAGTCAGAACAACCATTGGCCAAATCCACTCCCTGGCCTCCCCTACAGGTGTGGAGATGAGAACTCCTCAACAGCAAGCCCTCCTTTCTGCCATTTTAATGCACTTATGCAGTAGTAAAGAACACCAGAGTGTTAAGGCATAGCTGTGCTCATTTTAGAGAACTCCTAGGAGAGTGCTGATACCAGGATTCCATTATATTTAACTAGAACTGAAGTCTCTAATACAATTTCAGGGTAGATAAAGTTATCTAAAATAACTTATTTGGATTCAGGACAACGTTAGGTGTTAACTTATTCTGCCAGCAAAAAAGTTTTTGCAGCTGTACTATTAAAAAACTTCACTTATTTTTATAAAACATGCCAGAAGTCTTTTATGCTCATAGGAATGATACATGGGCATAGGAGGTGACATTTTCCATGGTTAAGCTTCTAAAGGACATAGGGACTACTGAGAAGGTAATGGATATACATCTTTCTTTGCTCTTGAGGAATATGCTGTACACAAGTCAAGATCCTGTTGGGTATCAATAAATGTTGGCCGCTCCAGGACAGACTACTCACCTGGTAAATCAAGCTCTGAAATTCCCATTTTGTCAGACTGCACAGTTTTTCCTATCTGGGAACTTAATTCTTCCCTGTGATATTTCACACAGTGAAGTTTGCTCTATTATGCCACGTGTGTAGGCCTAGAGAATGAGACCTTAGCCATAAGACAGATCAGGTGGCCAAAGTATGAACTCCTTCTCAACAGCAAATACCACTGCAGTTGTAGGAAGGATGCCTAATTTCTGCCATCTAACATCAATAGCTAAATTAGGAAATGAGACTCCATATGTAATCACTGAAAAGAAGGAAGAGTTAGAGCCTCTAATTTAATAACTCCTAAAGCTGCTAAAACAGATGGTTCAAATATTTCCATAGAGATCTAGGACTTTCGCCTCTTGAGAAACAGAGATATTCAAAGTGCTCTACAGTGTGGTTGGTGTGCATGGGAGTCACTGCTCCTCATCTAGCTTAATTCTGCCTCCAGGCACACTAACTTCTTGTTTTCTATTCAGCAAGCCAAGATAGGTATGAATCCATCAGTAAAAAATATATGCTGAAACAGATTTCCCCCCCAAACCACTGGGTACTGCCACTGTTACTCTCTCACTACATCTACCTGTGATGGAGAAGTGGAACTATAGGAGAAAAGACTCTCAGTATTATACATTGACAATCTCTACATAGTGCAATTTATTACCTTAATCAGTACTTCGGCATTTGTGAAAATACATGCTCTGGAAGACTATCATTTCACATCATCAAGTGATGCTGTTAAAGACATCTTGTGTTTACATGACTGACTGTCTAGACAGAGTGTGAGAAAATACTCATTATTAGTTACAAGCCAGTTCCTCCTGGATGCTGCATGTCACAACAACTGTGTTTTATTTGGGGCACTGGATCACACCTGAAAGCTGTACTGGGGGGGGGGGAGGGGGGGGGGGGGAATGGGAGGGAAGAAAGAGATTCTCATCAACTTCACATGAAATTGAGACTTTCCATCTGATATACTAACGAGGTGATAATACTTTTTGACAAATCAGCTCACAACCAAAACAAAGGTTACCATTAGCAAAAGTATATTTCAAATCAATTGTCTGGCCTAATATATCACAAGCATACTTAAATGTTAATAGGAAGTAATAATATAAGCACGTAAAGCAGAAGGGGAAAGGAGGAAACTTATGTTCATCACACCAACATAAAACCAGCCTAACCCTCCTTCTCCAGCCAGTGAATTCACACAAATGTCCATTGTCATAGAGATCAGGTTAGCTCCCCCAGGAACAGAGGTGCTGGGTTAGCCTTTTAGTCCCCAATCCTTAAAAGAGCGAAGAATATCTTTAGATACAGAAAACAGCTGCAGTTAAACCAATAGAGATGGCTTCACAGAGGACACAATTTTTCTAGATCTTAAACCATCACAGTAGTCTTAGTCTTGTTTTTGAATTTTAAATGACAGCAAAAAATATAAAAAAAAAATTATAAAAACATTCAGCTAAAGCATGAATTAAAAAAATCAACGATTACAGAAAACACAGAAAAGACAAGCAAAATATTAAAACAATTTCAGATATCATAGTATTGTTTGACAATTGTAAAAAATACTTTTCACTTCATGCCCAGCAGATTCATATGAAATATATTTGCTTTATTCTACAAACACATAGAAACTAAGGTTTCTACATTTATATAACCTGTCCACATTTTCATCAAGCCTGCCAAACCCATGATTCCAACCCAGCACTCTAACATTGACCTTCTCAGACTGGTGTGACTTCTATGGTTTACTTCACATATGTACTTATATGTGTCTACACTTATACACATATTTAATCAAGTTTTACTTACTGAATTCTGTATATAAAAATACTTACCATGATATTTCTTTTTAAACTCTGCTTTAGAAAAAAAAAAAAAAATGAAAGAAATAATCCTCAATTACACTGAAGGAACTGTTAAACAGTGGGGAAACAGCAGGGCAGAAAGTCGGACACCAGAGAGAAACCACTCAATGCTACAAGTGCAAGAGAAATATTGACAAAGTAAAGAAGTCTGATGCTTTTGAACTCTGAATGTTCAATGTGAATGCACTTAACCCTTGGTAATGTGGTAAGTTTTCTTGTACATGCTATCCTTATGAAAAGCAGATTTAACTCTCTCTGTGCTATGGAAACAGACACGTCTTCACCATACATTTGGCCTTCAATCCTGACAACGGCCCCCTTGGGTCTACTTGGATTTATGTATCTTGCTTCACTGAGAAGCAGATTAACCAGAAGAGGAGCCATATTTATGAGAAAGTAAAGAATAGTCAACAGAGAAAAAAATTATGTAGTCAAGCAGGGGGTGGTTGAGAGGGCAGCACAGCAGTCTGCTTACATGGGGGGAACAGTCTCAGGATTCATCTTCTGCATTCACAGAGGCCATGTAGATGTCATGTAAAACATTGGCTGGAAGCAGGCTCTGGCTAACATTCACTAGAAATTGTTCCAGGGGACTGCTGACCACCAGAGGGAGCCGATATTGTGCCATGGGCTCACCGTTTCGGTGCTGAAAATTAAAAATAAATGGTATGGTACTCATAAATTAAAAGGAAGATACTTTAAGAAAAGTTCTTTCCACTATCATTTGAAAGTTAACCTCAACCACACAATACATGACGGGAAGGTTATGATACTTTGTGTGTATACATCAGTATGTACTATTCCATTTCCACTGTACCAAACTTAATGTTAAGCATTTCTCTCCAAATTTTGTCTATAAACATCTTATTTATTTTATTATTTTTTTTTTCCAAAAGAGTAACTGAATTAAAAGCAAATTTTAAAGTATAACCCTTGGCAGTACTGGTTGCAACAGAAGAATAGTTTCAGTGCCTCCTATTGTCATATAGCTACTCCAGCTAAAGAGCCAGATGCCTCTTTCCCCCCTTCATTTATATACACATACATCCCTACACATACATTTAGTCCTGTTTTGAAGATAGCTTTCCGTAGGAAATACTCAAAAAGTGAAATTCAGCAAGTGGCACATCAGACAGCTGGATGCCTACAATATAGCACAGACTATGTCCAAATACCCAGGTTGTACTCACAGAACTACGGCCACGTGACAACACATGGATTTGAAAATACTCCACCAAAACTTAACACCATTTCCTTCTTGAAGCAAAACACACAGAACTGAACAAACACTGAGATTTTCTTCAGTTCTATAGCAAGTCGAAGAAACTAAATTGGAAACAGGGCAGAAATAACAATAAAAAAAAGCCCTACTAGGGCAGTTCACACATTTGTATAAAACATCCTTCTGGCACCAAATATCAGTAAGAAAGCTAAATCCCAATGGCAGAGCCAATTCAAATGCATAGAAAGATACTGACTTCACTGGGATCTCCTGTGAGGACATATTTCTTTATGGTTTCCACTTTGAATAAAAAATGTAAAACACTTCAGTAGTTTTCTGAAAAGCTTTGAACTTCTTTGGATATGTATGAAGCAATAAAAAATCACTGAACTACAACTAGGATCCAAGGAAAATTCCAGAATTATGAAAAGGGGGAAAGGAAGAGAAAGAGAGAGAGAAAGAGAGAGAGAAAATCAGAGTACCTGGATGAACTGCTGAACAGTTAACACAAATACTTGTCCCCAAATGAGTTCCTATCCATTATCTTTTTCATAATTATTGCAACAGAGCAAGTAGCTTCAGTAACTGTGCATACAAATGACCTATTAGAAACTTAACAGGTCATTTCCAGAGGTGATTATGAGCTCTGACTTACAGAGCTACACTGTTTTGCACATAATTCTGTTCAATGCCAAATCTGCCCAAAATTAAGATAAAATGTGTTTCCACAGGACTAAGTGGAAATAAACTTTGAGAAACCAAGAACATCGCTACAGAAGGTATGAGGTGGTGAACACTGCTGGATCAGATGTGGTGATTTTCATAACTGAAATGTTAAAAAAATTTGCTTTGCCTGTGCTGTGGCATCAGCAGAATGGAAAGAAGAGCAGGCAGTAATTGTATGTTAGTGCTCTTACAGTGCTATATGCTATAATTAAATGATGATGAGTGTACCAGTGAAAAGTCTAAGGTATCTAATTTTTATTCCTTCTAGAAGGAATAAAAAGCAGAGAAGTTTATCACAATGGATATCTGCTATAGATCACAATATGAACAACAGAAAGTGTAAGTAGACAAAAATACCTCAACAGTTCTCACAAAAGGATGCTCTTCTTCACAAAGGTCCCTATTGGGCCCAAAGTCTGTTTATTAATGGGTAACTGTTCCTGTTTTCACTATAACTGAACACACAATTGTATTAGAAAATATTAGAAAATTATTCAAAACTACTATATAAGGAGAACAATATGGAACAGGAATACATATGTGCGGCTGCCTCAGTTGCTGAAGTTGTTGAGAAACAGTATGAGATACAAGAAAAGACCCTGGCACTCATATTGTGAAAGGCTTGGACATGTTATAAAGGAGTTAACAGAGCAAGATCATAATAGGTTCATTTAAAATGTGAAGAGAACAAAGGTAAGAGCAAGCACACCAAGCTATATAAACCATTGGGAACAAAAGAAATACCAGCTTTCATTCACATCAAATAGATAAATGAGAAAACAAAGCTACAAAAATCTTTGATCTTAATTGAAATGAATGAAGATTGTGACAACTAACAAATAGCTACGATATCGGCATAGTCTGGGCTTAAATCTGTCTCAGTGGCAGAGAAGAAAATGGAGGGTGAGGGAAAGGACCAAACTTGGACACAAAAAAACAATGATTCTTGAAATATGCATTTCTAAGTGAAAGAGAAGATGGGATTCTGATATTTATTATTCTTTTCCCATTTTCTCTTCTATCACAAAAAGACAGAAAAAAGCAAGTTCAACAAACACACCAAAATATTATTACATATTATATCAGGCCTGGGATCTCCAGTTTCTTTTTCTTATTGTTAAAAAACAAAACAAAACAAAACAAAAAAACTATCCTCCTCCTCCCCTCATCCCCTACCCCCCTTTTTTTTCCCGTCTTCTCAAATGTAGACTTTAAACACATGCTCTGCATCATGTTATGTCATACTGGAACACCTCCTAGTAACACCGAACTTCACTTGTGATTATTTATCTAAAAGTTTTGCTTCCTTTTAAACCCTGTGTATGTTGTTGTACTATATCTACTGATAGCTACTCCCAAGCCTTCAGTCTGCCATGTCACAGCAGCTGAAGTAAAAGAGTCCAAGTAGAGTTTACTGATGGTCTGTAATGAGAGCAAAATGATAAATCTCTGTGCTGAAAGCCAGCTGCTTCATTCTTAACTCAGATCCCCCCCTTTCTTTTGCATTCTAGCTAGCGTACAGCTGTAATAAATGTGGCTCTTCTCACAAGCCGTGCAGATGTTAACAGTTCTGTAGGACATCAAGAAACATTTCAAGAATCTTGTAAGTGCTGACTAAACTTGCTTGAATTACCCACACTACCTCCTCCACATTCCTATTCAGTAACATTAGCCTTTCTGAACATATTAAGAAAGAAAATAATTAGCGTTTAAGCCAAGACATTAATATTTAGGCCTAAATGCACTATCAATAAACAAGGAATGTTCTTAAGCCATCTGACAACAGATATTGAGATAGTGAACCGAAAGAAGTCAATTTATTCTTTGTCAAGATGACTAATGCATTTTTCATTTCTTATCTATGCAAGAGTGGCTAAATGGCTGCCTGAAAATATATATTTATAAAAGCCATGGGTGGATATATTTGAAAGAAATGATCAGAACTATTGGAAGATGTTTTCTTTTCTATTCTTGTAATCAAGTGAATTGACAGTAAATTAAAGTGAAGGTATTCAAAGTGCTAACTAGTCCATTTTTACTGCAGTTATATTAACATGACAGTTGTACACTTCAAAGATTAAGCTAAAGCCTCAAACCACAGTCGGTTCTGGGAAGGAGCAAGAGCCCAGCTGTGCAGGTAGGGGACCAGACACCACCTGCACTCATTAAGCAGATCTGGACCAGAGATACTGCCTTCCTATTCTGCGTAGTCTTCTTTTTCCAGGTAGAACTTCACAAATTTGTGAAGTGGTTTAGTAGCGCAAAACAGAGGCAAATGGGACTAGTACCCTGTATTACTCCAGAAGCTTGAAAATCCTACATCAAATATCCTTCCCTGTATGTAAACTTCACACTTCCAAAACCTACTGGAAGGAGGACTGCAGAGCATTTCACAGCACTGAGCCATAAAAGGATCACAATCTTTGACAAGTTCAGAAACAAAATGTGCAGTCAAGAGTTTCTACGGTGCATTTTTAGATTGTCTCCAGTCAAGTGTCAATCCTTGCAGTTTCAAAGAGGACAGGGTAGGGAGAAATAAAATGAACATATCTACACATTTCCTGCAAGGAATCAATAAAAAGACCTCAGTACAACAAAGACTTACATGCCTGCTCAGCTTCAGATACTTATTCCATTATGGTAGCACATATCAAATTAAAATCAAATCTTTGAAGAGGCAGGGCCCAAATAATTCACCATGAAATGCAGAATTTTAAGTATTGTTTGGTCTTTAATTTAGCAACAGAGAAAATCTGAATATAAAGCAGAATTGCAATGTGTTATATTTTAAATGCTCCATGACACTGCTTTTAGAGTAATTTCATCAAAATGTCATAAAAAAGTACATTTAAGCCTTTTGAGATGAGCAAAAAGACAATAGACTCGAATCTTAAAGCAAAAGTTAATTTAATATTAACAGAAGCTATGTCATTAGCTAGTCCAAAACCTCCACCTGTCTTTTAACTTCCACCACAAAATAAATTGGGAGGAGACAGCAGGAAGAAACTAATTAATATAAAAAAAAATAATAAAGAGAGAGAACAACTATAATAATATATATATATATATATATAAAGAGAGGAGAAAGAAAGCCCACACAAGCAAGAGTCCCTTACTGCTGCTTTTCCTTCAGGAGCGGAAATGCTCAGCTCAGTCATGGCTTAGAAGGCATAAACATCATTGAAATTCAAAGGCAGCTCTGAGAAAGAGGACGCCTCAATTGGTATGCAAGTGGTGTTTTCTCGCCCTGAATACATTATGAACTTGCAGCATGCTAATATGCCATGCTATCATAAGCACCAGATGGAACAGTAGGCAGTATATGTCCCATCAAACCTCAGGAAGATGTATTAATGTTCCTGCTCTTTTTTTCTCCCTGTCCCCTCCCCCTTCCCCACTACAATCCTTCAGCTGTGTCCCCAGACTGGCACATTTCTCAGCATCAGTCACCTGCTCCTACAGCACCGCTCTCCCGGGTTGCCTCATCTTCACCAGGTGGTGCCGAGCATCTTTTCCATCTTTTTTATCGCGCAAGGTAAAGGCCACAAGACACGTCAGGCTGTGCTTACTGAAGGGGACTGAGTATAGAAGATAACATCATGAGATAAATGATAGATGAAGAAAGACGTTGGGTTTAAAGCTAGCACGATTGTTTTAAATTATGTATAAGCAGCGCAGCATATATTTCCCCATCAGTATTACTGGTGAAAGAAGAAATGGGGGGCAGGGGCAGTGGGTGATATTTTCTGTGAAACTCAATAAAAGAGAGAAACTGGATTAAAGATCTCTGAACTGAACTCCTTCTTTCACCAAGCCTTAAACCTTTTCAGAGAAGACATACGGAATTCAACAGCTATTGATAGGGTAGGGGCCAAGGCTTCATTTTAAATCAATGTATTAAACTGAGTAAATGGCACACAGGCAAATTACTTTACAGGATTTTTATTTATTTATTTATTTTAAACTAGAGAATTATGTTCTTTGACATTTTTTATTCAAAGATTGCTAGGACTTATACATATGATTCTAAAACAAAGTGTAGTATTTTAGCACTACTTTATGTTATTAATGAATTCAGTCCCAAGCAGGTTTTATCTGACTGAAACGTAATCTAGTATTCTGTATGAAAGTATATGCACACAAATATAAAACTCTGGTATATAAAATATGTGTATATATTTATATATAATATAAATATATATATATATATATTTATATATATTTTTATATATATATATATATATATATATATATATATATATATATATATATATATATATATATATATATATATATATATATATATAATATGTATATATATTTATATATATATAAAAAATTCTGGTATCACCTAATTTTTTCCTGTCTGTTCAATAGAATGAAATATGCCACCTATTCAAATATATGGTTTGCAAGAAAATTGGTGTTGTTGTGGTTTGTTGTTTTTTTTTTTAACTCCTACTGGGCCCTTCAAAAAATAAAATTAGGTCCTAAAGCCTCAAGAGTCTGAGCATTCAAACCACAAATAAAAAAAGACAACTGAAAAAAAAAGAAAAGAAAAGAAAAAAGAAAATCAGCTTTTCACATTTGAAGATTTAATGTTTAAGTGTTTTAAAACATGTTTGTTTTTCAGAAAGAAATCACATCAGTAAACATTTCGCTAATTTCTGATATTTTAGAAACCACCTGCTGATTTACAAACAGCTCTCACTATGCATATAAATCCATTATTTTCCTAACTACATTAGCCTTCTCATGCTTCTCATTAGTCTAATTCTGAAATATGCTGAGTACTTACAACTCACATGAACTTTTCTGGAAATTAACATTGCTTGGAACTGCACAACAACTAGGCACATAAGTACCTGTTGCGTGTAATAATATGGATTTTTCCCAGTCTTAAAGGTCTGATTGACAGGAATTATCCCCCACCCATCCAATCCTAAATAAAACAAAAAAATAATTACCTTTTTCTTTGTTAATATTTCAAACAAAGCACTTTATGACTGGAATTCACAAGTTACAGACATTATTCTATTGTATTTTAAGTCCAGATTAACTTTAATGCAAGGATTCTTTAGGGACAAGATCAGAAATCAGGTGTTTAATTTTTTTCCCTCTTTTCTCTTCCTACTGAATATTGGGGGGCTTGTTTTCTTTCTTAACATGTAGCCTTGAAGGGACATTTGCATTCTGCAAATAAGTCTCTTTAAGTCCATTATCCTGCATTATAAAGTAATTTCTGACACCTAAACCGCACTCTATTTAATTACAACATACTGAAACAGTACAGCTGACTCCCAAAGGAACCTGTTTGGATCAGAAGATGATGATATATGCTAGCTGCTGATCATCTTTCATGATCAGATCTGCAATCAACTGCTTTAAAGAACAGTATCAGAACATCTGCATAATCATATTATTTTGTGGCAAAAAAACCCTCTGAAACCCAGAAATTGCATGCAACTGTGTATGCATATCCCAGCTTTATAAGCAGACATATTTAAAATCCAGCCGTTTACTGTAATGACCAAAGGAGACAAAAGAAGGCTTTGATTTTTATTTAGCAAGCATCAATTTCTGCAGCAGAATCCCCATTGGGTAATTCATCACGGCACGTCTTCTATATCTGGTGTGGCAAGACAGCAAAAACACTTACAGCCTCCAAAAAGGAAAACAGTTGTGACAAAACTATTAAGCATTCCTGGTGATTAAGTAATAGACACTCATTCTTTCAAGACTGCCTTGAACCAATGCCCCAGACAAAACTGTGCAATCATGTTTGTTGGTGTCAGGATGAAATCAAGGCATCATGGTTTTCTGTATTCCTTCAAGAAAAAAACAAGTTATTCAGCAACATCTACAAAGCTCTTTCTGAAGGAATACAAAAGTTAACTAAAGAAGAAAGTATATCATTTCTCCTGTGGCTCTATGAAGGAATGCCAGTCAACACCTGACACACAGGTACAATTTTTATCTTCAGAGCTTTTACAGACTCTCAAGAGTGGTTTGAAGCAAAATCTTAAAGTAGCATAAGCTAAAAATCCTGGGTTTTCCACTCTCTGAAGACTGAATACCATTGCTTTCCTCCCTCAGTATGAAAGGAATTGGAAATTACTACTTGAGCAATTGACATGTCAGAGGAAGAAACCAACGTGTGAGTCCAACATTCATTGCATGGGACGTGATTCTGTCTGTACAAGGCAGTTTATAGAGGGCAAGGAAAGACAGCACCACAGGCTTCCTCTTGGACAACAGAGAATTTGCTACCCATGCACAACAGACTCTGTTTCCAAACCAAGTTCTCCATTGAAGTTTCATGCACAGATTAATCTTCTGCACAGCAGTCTTTCTTATTAAATATAGAAAACCCAAATACAGATTTGCTTTTACAGCCACAGAGAATACTGTAAAGAGAGATGTAAGTAAATTAACAAAAAAGGAAGAGCATTCTTCAAAATACTTTAAAATTTTAACAAAGAGACAACAAACAGAATATCCAGAAAGGACTTGCTTATCAATTTGCAAGTGGGAAAAAAAGTTGTTCTCAGTTACTAACAGGAATTCAGAAAAGTAAAATAAGCACTACTTACGAGACAGATTCCCTCCAAAATTGCAAAGGACTTCGTTTTTGTGTTTGAAAATGCAATGCAATCTAATAGCAAATTCAGTGTAAAATAATCAAATTTTGACCTTAATAAGGTAATATAAATTATTTCCAAGAACTAATAAGAAAGAGACTTGGAGAAGCTACCACTTTCAGAACCCTGCAGTAAGGAGGTCAGCAGAAGGTTGAACTTAGCCAACATGGACTGAATTTTGAATTCTACAAACTACGTTTTATCACTGTCCCCCTTCTACCAGTGAAGAAATTAAAAACACTAAGTCCAATATAATATGATGAATAATATATATATTCATAATAATATATAATATAATAATGATGCATAATATAATATATATAATATGATAATATAATATGATACATTATAAAGTCTGTTGCAAGCCAATTTATGAGAAGAAAACTGATGACTTTCAAAGCTTTCAACAACAGTGCCATCTGACCTCAGACACCCTTTGTTTTGCAGACATAACAGAAGTTGCTTTAACGTGTATTTTTTGGCTTTATTTACCATATTAGTAACTCTCAAAGTCCTTATGGTTCCCTCACTATTTCTCTGTGTGTACCTTCAGAACTGATACAGTTTGGATTCCTTCTCAAAACGGATGAGGTTACAGCATCCCCATTACTTAAAGATCTTGTTGAACATAGCTTAAGAAGTCAAAAACAATGTACCTTTTACAGTTCCAAGCAAATAAAGTAGCTAATAAAAACATTAACACCCTCCACAGAAACTGACCTCTGTGAAACTTTGGTTAGTAAACTTTCTTCTGACCAGAATACAAATAATTGCATGTGAAGTTAGCAGATATAATTATGCAATCAACAATTATGTGGTGAAATGGACTGGAAAAATAAAATTAAAACAATAAATGTTAATTTGTATTTGCTAACCGCGAATAATGTGTCTGGTGCTCTGTAAGGCACAAGATGCTTTTTAAAAAAAAATCTCTCGAAAATTCAAGGAATGATATGGGGAAGTCATACAGAGGGAAGGAAGTCAAAGGAGATGGTGGTCATTTGGATTATAAAATAGCTACAGGGAAAATTCAAGACTGTGTATACATGCTTCCTGCCATGGTTTAAAAGGGTCACCATAACATATTTTGAATGCACAGTTTAGAAGCAAGAATCAAATTATGGCCGTATTTTAATGTAAGTGTGTACATATTTCCCAAACTGTAATCCTGTAGCAGGAGGACTATTCGAGTCAAGTGTGTTTGCATGAGTCACAGAAGAACATATTAATGAGAGACCTGAATGAAGGGAGGAGAAAGGCCCTGCATCCTGCTAAACTGGGAGCATATTCTTTTAGCAGGCTGTAGTTTCAACACAGGAACAGAATAAAACAGTGAATCCTGCATCAGGAAGGGAATCAGGGGTTAAGATGCTACAGGAATCTGCACCTGAGATGCAAATGACTGCTGGGAGAAGTGGACTACAAGCACGTACAGAATAGTCCAATAAAGCATTAGAACTAAAAGCGTACAAAGTTAAATTTTAGAGGTACTTTCAGAATGACTTACAGAAGACAGAATACTGCATTGACCCCTAAAAGAGAAAAGACTTATCAATAAGATGGAAAGGGCAATGGCCTTCAAAAGGTAAAACACATTTCTGCTTCTTGAATCATCATTTCAAACCTTGCTGGAAAGCAGTTAAGAATATGCAAATCCCACTTCCTCACATCTCAATTCAATAGAGCAAAACCCTTTTTTAATCAAGAATGATAGAGTCCTGACCCTACACCAAATCTGCACGAACTTACAGTACACTCGAAGGGTTACCAAAATACATTTTTCTTCCTTAGTCCTCAGCCTCTCTTCCCAGACATGATCAATACTGATTCCCCTTGCTGCTCTGTTGTCACAGCTCTTTCAGTCTTTGTCAGTTCAGTATTGTCAATATGCAAAACCGCCGCAGAGCTCGTTAGTCTGCTTCTACGTCCATAATGAATGAGAACCATATGAGCCGCACTCGTAATAACTGCATCCACTGCTCATGATATTTCCTTTTGAACTTCAGAAAGATTTCCTACCACCTTTGACTTACGCTTTGTATCCGTTTAAAAGCAGAGTTAAGTTGCAGACACTGGTCCAAAACATATATCCACATTAGTACTGAAATAGCTGGCTAGATAATTTAAATTAATGTAAATGTGTGGGTCCTACTAGGTAGTTATTCCTCATGAAACTTTTACAAGATTGCCAGATCCCCAGAGCAAGAAAATGAAGTTATTTTTAAGAAATAGAAATAAATGCACAACTCATTATGCAACATCATGGAAAAGCTCAAGCAAGGCTAGCTTCATGCCATAGGAATTTGGGCAGGAGATTTTTAGAAGCTGGATCAGCTCAGCGTCTCTTTTGACACCGCAGCCCTAAACCAGCTGCAAGAACATTACTACCAGGTGGTGTGCTGCCGCACAGGGACAAGACCAAGAGTTAACTCCCTGGGCAGATCTGCTGACAGAACAGCAGAACTGGCAGTCTCCCGCTGAAGAGACCCCTCTCAAATCCCAAATTTCCAGCAACTTGTTCTCTCAAGCGTTTCTGCAATTAACGCTCACAGTGAGGTTATTGCTCCATGCAACACCAATAACTGGCAATAGAGAAGAAATTGCTAGGAGGGAAAAAATAAAAATTTGGAGAAAAAAAAAAAAAGAAGAAGAAGAAAAAAAAGGCACAGAGAAATAAATCCAGGTCTACATGCAAGCACGGCTCTACGAAATACCTTGGGAAGGCGGTACATCCCTTTCAGCCTGCAGTGTTCCTGACAACTCTTGCTCCTCTAGCAGTGCATAAAGGCAAAGTTTTTTCTGCAAGTTACATATCAGGTAGTGGTGTAGGAGTAGGTTCAATGAATAATTAACTTTAGCTGCCCAGAATTCAATACTGCCAAAATTTCCTCCTAAAACACAACACAAAAAACAATACCAGGGACTGCTCTCCCCTACAGAGGGCTGCAGTACCTCAGACTGGGTATCCAGAACAGCTAATGGCAAACACCCATCAGGAACACCATGGGTTGAAGGGACCTTGGGAAATCAGCAAGACCAAGCCCTTCTGTCAACTTAGTTAGATCAAGTTGACAGAGGTTTGTCCAACAGGGTTTTTTAACATCTTCAGTAACAGAAATACCAGTACCTCTCTGGAGAACCTCTTTTGGTGTTTAACCATCCTTACAGCAAAGCATTTTTTCCTGATATCTGCCTGGGATTTGTCATGGTCTATTACTTGTGCTGTTACTTGGCAATTACCTGTTGCTTCTTATCCTATCACTGCACACCTCTGAACAGAGTTTGACTCCATTCATCTCTCCACCCTCCCACTAGACAGCTGTAGATATCTAATGGCAGAGATGATACAGTTAGTTTAACTAGCAACTGCCTACAGCTCACCAAGAGGGAGATCCTGGAGGCAGTATGCTTTACTCCTGCCCTTCAAGAATCTCAGTAATTTAGAAGCATGAGATTCATAGATGTCCATGTCCTCACCTTCAATAGGGTGGCAAGTAGAGCAGGTTTGTTTAAGGCACAGCTAGGCAAGGTGAAAGAGGTGTTCTTTGATTTTATTCAACAGCCCTTTGACTGGAAGCCTCATTCTAGAAGTAAAAGGCATTTAAACAAATCCTCCTTCTGCTTGATCAAGTTCAGGTCTATAATGTTTCCTTGGTTGGACAAAAGCTACCCCCCACCAGCAGCTTATTTGGGGTGGGAATAACTTCTATCTCATCCTGCACAGCACAGAATGCAACATGGTGCAGAGACAGTCGAGCTCATGGAGAGTGGAGCCAGTGAATATACACAGCATGGTACAGCATGGCAAGGGCTTCACCAGCTTCACAGATTACTGTGTGAATGTGGAGTTAGCATGGCGTGATACTGAATGAAATCAGCCTTGCCAAGAAGGCCAATATGGCTAGACTGTGTCTGCGTGCAAGTGAAAATCTAAGCTCTGCTATACCCTATGGGTTTCCCAATTTAATCTCTACTCGCCCAAGCATCACTTGTTCTGTGCTCCATTTTACACTGCGCACATTTCCGGGAACAAAAAGTAAGCCTGCACTTGTGAAGAGACCAACGTTTCTAAATACGCATTAGGCATCCTCCCAGGTTACCTACCAGATCCAACTGTTCAAACAACTCAGATATAGAAATGCCTCCATTCCAGAAAGACACAGGTGTGAACTCAGCACTTGCCTGCTTAGCCCTGTCTGTATCGAGACAGATCTTAGCATGCACAGATGCAGCTCTACATGCTTGGGGAGCTTCAAAGCTGCAATGGCGATGCATCTGGGATTAGGAGAGAGTTGAGAGCGATTCAAAGGCATGCAACTCTGCATATGGAAGCCAGCTACTGCTTCAAGTGCAGAAGTCTTCCTTTGCACTTAGCTTTAGTCTGTGAACTGGTAGTAAAATACCAAGTTTCTATTGATTTTATGTAGAGTTATCTGTGGCATGTACACTTTGATGACAAAAGGATGTAGCAAACCAAACAGAAAACTGGTACAGATATATGTTCTGTTCTTGCAAAGGACCACATATCATGTCTCCGTCTATTCTTAGATGCATCAACTTCTACATTTACTCCAAATCAGCATATCATAACATTTTAAAATGTATTTTACTAATTTTTTAAATTGTATATACACAGAGAGCATTGATTTGCAAGCTATGGTGATCATGTTTTAATTGGCAATTATGTATTACGGTATAACCTAAAAGCCTCAAATCAAGCTGTGGTCAGTGCTTAACACTGTACACACATCAAGGAAGGACCAGCAAAGGGTCATCATTTAGAAGCACTAAATCTTCAGAGCGAAATAGCATTTGGGACCCTGCTTAAAAATGTATGTATTAACAGCTCTTTCTGCAGTACGAGCTGCATCCCATAATGCGTTAGTTACTCTCCACGCATACGTAGCAAGATGCAGTTCACAGCCCCATGGGTTGAAAATAAGCGCAATGGTGTCACACAGACTTCGGAATTTATTGCTCCCATTAAGGAAGAAGAAACTTTAATACTTTGAAAAGCAGTCATTACAATCTGTCATTACACATCTCCTAAAGCCTATGGTACGTATGTGAGGAACCTAGTGACCCACAGTCCTCTAAAAGAAGGAGCTTTTCGTTCCTATCCAAATCCTGAAGAAGATAAAGTCATTATGTAGGATGACTGGAATAATGATGCAAGGTTAACACTCGGACTTAAGTATTTCCAGACACATTTTCCCTGTTTGGCAGGAAACTTGTTTTGTAAGACACAGAATTGTCCTAATATAACAGCATAGCAACTGCAACTTAAAACAGAACAAGTCAGCTAATGGACTGTGAGGAGACTTTTGCTGTATAACAGCATTTAGACGCATGTATTTAAAAAACAGGTGGATAACCCAAATGTTCAGTTACTAGGACATTAACAGTTATGTCCATGGCAATTTTGTTTCTGTTCTTTAAACAAATCATCACTTGCAAGCACTAATGTTAAAACCAGAAAGCCAGTCTAGTACACAGTGGCTATAAATGCCAAATCAATTTTCAGCAGATAATAAAGTCCATGTTTTACAATCAGCAATGCACTGTTTTACTACCCAAAATGTAAGCTAATAATATATAGCTCTGCTAAATGGAAAATGCAGATATGCTGTTAAGAAATGGGCTGGCTGTGAGATGATGGATCATTTCTGCTGGGACCTTCTTAAAGCTATGTGCAAATGTTTTGAAAATATCACATGATGTGGCCATGTGTTAAAAATTACAGCCGGTTAAGTTCTCTGCTAAGAAAAATATGTGGGCAATTTATGAAATGCACTCCAGGATGGAGATATCTTAAGTAAAACCAGATTTTGAAAACAAACCCATTTTTTTGAAACATGAACTTAAAAAAAAAAAAAAGTTGCAGCCACATCTGGAGAGCAGAAGTAAAGAAAGGGTGGTCTGACCTAATACCAGGCCATCTTCTGAAAGAGCAGCATTATTTCTGGGCCACAATGACTGTGATCACTGATTGTCCTTTTAAGGAAACCATGCTGAATACTGCCATGGGCAATAATAAAGCATTTTGTAGGCCAACATCTGTTCTTTGAAAGTACTATAAAATGACTGATAGATTTGTAATGTTTCATAAATAAAGTCCGGAATAAACAGTTCTGGAAAAAAAAAATTAAAAAAAATAAAAGAAAAAGAAAAAAAACACACACACAGTAATCAGACAAACTGGTATATGGGATTAGATGTGAACATTGTTCCCCCAACATCAATTATTTAGAGATAAGCACTTCCTCGAGTTCACTAAACAGAATGACGAAACGGTTAACTTGGTTACTGCCAGCTTCATGTTAACAGGATTATCTTTCTATAGACTTTTCTCAGAGTTGCAGCAGTGCCTTAGCAGAGATCCAAATTGCTTTTACAGTGTTTCATTAGCAAGCCTTTCTGCCCTGGCTTTTTAGTCACAGGGAAGGTGAGTGGCCAATCATAATTATAACAGTACGAACGGTTTGGCTTTGAAGAGCAAATTTACTTTGTGTAGAAATGTTATCACTACACATAAACCAGAACCCATTTTTATTACTTCCTGTTCTTTCTCCAAAATTAGAAGGACTTTGGATATCGCAACTGCTAAAGGGATGCTTCTGAAATCAAGACTTCACACATACACAAAAGGCACTGACATAATATCAGATTACATAAAAATACACATCCTTTTAATCTTCTGTACATAATGTGCTTACTTTTAAAATACAAAATCTGCCCCAGATGGCTAATAATGCCCATTTGAAAAAACCCAACGCCACAATATTAAAGGGCTAAAATATGCTGCGAACAGATTGAGAGGCAGTTCATCCTAGAGGAGAGTAAAAAAGTGCAGATGGGTGTCAAAAATAGCCAAGTGTCAGATCTGTTCAAGTATCTCCATTCTGGCACATGCTCCCAGTCACAGCTGTTAGTGTATTCTCTGTATCCAAGTGCAAGGTTTTCTAACACTCGGAGCTGACATTAAAACACACTTCTTGCTTGCTACTGCTTTAAGAGAATGCTGGAAATTAAACATCTATTTAATGGTAAAGCTTAACGAGTATCGGTAAGGGTATACATACTCAAGTGTGGCGCATGCCATTTTGATTAAAGATGCATGAAATTTTAACCAGCAGGTAGATTAACTAATTTAAATGCCAAAGGCTTAATAGGTTTTCAAAAACCTCCACTCTAGGCATTCCAATACTGTTTGCTAATATCCCCAAATAATACACACAAGGATCAAAACTGACAGGGCTGTGTCATTTCAGTATATTCAAATATCTTAATAAAACACAGATTTAGTAAACCGCACAAGAAGAATAGTTTCATACAAATCCAAGGAAAATGTCAGTGGATCCACATTATGCAGAATGCAGTTTTCCAAATTAATGAATTACCATGCTATTTCTAATGAACACCACATTCCCAGGAATATAATGCATGCAAATCAAATTTTAAGTTTAAAGGGTTAAATTGACCTTTCATAGTCCTCAGTTGTTATCTATGCAAATTAATTTGCCCATATTTCAACCATATAAATCCTCTTAGACTTGTGCTTAAGAGCAAACAGAGCCCACTTTCTTGTTCCAACCAGAGGATCAGCAAACATACCAGCAGTAGGGTATGACCATGTAGAAAAATCCTAAAAGGAAAACATTCCTCAAACAACTGGCAATACCTACATGCAACTGTGGTTGCAGCAAACTGGCAGATACTGTTTCAAAACACCATCTGCGAGGTGTACAGACTCCCTGTGATCAAGCATAGCCTCTTCTGCCTGTCCTACCCAAATAATCCACAAGAACCAGCCAGCTGTAGGATCTCAAGCCCTGTCTTTTTTTATCGAGAGACACAGGCTGTTATAATCAGGCACATGGCTCTGTTCAGTCCTTACCAAAAGAGAAAACAAACAAACAAAACACACCAAATTCAATCCGCTCTGTCGTGGTCAAGCATCTCACAAAACCCTTTAGACAAATCACCCTGCAGAGAAGCAATGTTTTCATTGGCAATAGCACTTATCAATTAGACAAGTGATCTTAAGATCCAAGGATAATATTTTCCTGAGGAAACCAACCTATTAAAATTTCCAGCTCTGCAGCAATTTCTCTAATTCAGCAGATTTTTTTCATTGTTTTATTTTGTATTAACATATTTCGGTGATCTGCCCGGTGACAGTTAAACGCTGCGATTTAGGACAATGCTGCAAGAATTTGTTTTATAAATCTCCTTCACTTCTCCAACATAAACAGCTAAACAGCTTTTGAAAGAGATCGTTTCAGCTGATCGCTGAACACTGCAAATGATCTCCATCGATAAAATGTTTGCAGATTCAAGGTACAGCTGACAGTCATGAAAGCCAGACCAAAGCTGTCTTTCTCTCCGCTAAAATAACACCCAAGCAGAGACCTGCACCCACAGACACGGTGACTTTCTGCTATTTCTATCCCTTTGCATTGAAACATCCAGTCCTGCTGCAAGTAGCATCTTTGGCAGTTTCCTCACACAAATTCCCCTCCCCCAAACACATACACAACAGAATTAGCATCCACAAGCACTCCGTCCCCGTATCAGCTTGCAAATCACCATCTATATTAAAAAAAAAAAAAAAATACTATCAAAAAACAATTAGCGTTTCCTCATTTACAAGCGAAAGAACTGTGATAATTTTAACTCACCAGGCATCCTTGGATAAAATATACCACACTGTAAATGGCTCTCTCCTAAAAGCAAGCTTATTTAGGGCTCAGTGCCTCCTGTTCTGGAATGAGCAGGGAGAAGCGAGGAGGGCCATCGGAGCTGGCTGTGGCAGCGTAGCTGGAGGCAGGATGCTGGGCGCGTGCGTTTGCCAGGCAAAGACAGATGGAGAGCTGACACTCTGTATTGCACTTGGAGCAGAAATGTGAATGATGACAGGAGCACATGTGGCCTTGAACCCAGCCCTGTCTCTTCAGGCAGAACAATGACAGGGATGTGTGTGCAAATTATCACAACCCCGGCTCCCCTCAGCTGACTCCTTTTACTCTACCTTTCACACCAAGTTCCAGATGACCGAAGAATAGAAAGTAAAATGCAGAGTGATAAGCTAAACACTGAATTATTCATTTTTCTTTAAAAGTTAACCCTTTCTCTCGCTGAAGGCAATTAGAGAAAAGCATTGCTTCGAATCAGCTCTCCGCCAAAAGTGGAAACAAATTCATTCTTTATTTTAACAGCCATCATTTTGAACTCCATAGGACTACGTTTGTTTATTTAGCTGGAAATTCAAAACCTGAACGGCGATAGACTGGAGGGTCCCCCCTCCCTTTTTCCCCCTCCCCACACTTTTTTCATTATTATGCTATTTTACTATAGTGAACAGAGTATCAAAATCACTCCCTTTCTCAGATGCTCAGTAGTATGTGTAAAATAGAACACACTTAGAAAGCAGACCACTTTTATTTTACTATAGTGCTTTTAACCCCCTGGGATTCCTGCATTGATATGTTCCAAACATTTGCAGCTTACTCTCCTTTACCTTGCATGGTGATCCATGGGGGATGAAAACAAAATCTTCCCTGTAAAGCTTTTTCAAAAGCTAAACAATCATGTCGTCCCAATTTCTGATTTTGCACACCCCTTAAATGTTTATCCTTCACATGAATAACGTATGCCTGGCTAGGTTCAATGCACTCTTCCCTATTAAGCTTTAATGGACACCATGATACATAAAACTACAAGTCTTTGTTATAGTGCTTTATCTAAAGCTGGCTATTTTCTTCTCAGCAGTCCCTCTTTAGTCCTTTGTAAAACATCTTTGGCTCTTAGGAGAAACATACGCCTGACTCGCATGCCTTCTGTAGCACGTATAGCCTTGCACAGAATTCCAGGCACAGGGAAAAATATCTTCTTTTTAAAACTCCCCTTCAATTCAGCACTTGCAAAACCTTCTCTGTTTTAGGAACCAACATTTCTCCAGCAATCAGCTCGCGCATTCTGGTTCGACTCTGCCTTCTCAGTATATCTTTAAACCCATACAGGAAACCAGTGATTCTCATTCAGATCTTCAGAAGCTGCAATCTTGCCGGCATAAGACTCATTCTTTTGTACTTATTTATGCATCCCTTGATTTTGTGTTATGCCATCTTCTGCCTCTAATATGCAGAAGCAACCCTGCTTTCAGGCCTTCCTTTCCCTTCCTCTAGCTGCCACAGAGCCTGATAAAGATCTACTTAGGAAAGAACATGTGTAAAATTAAGCAAAAATAACAACACCTCCAATATACGGCCTGGACTCGTGAATATTTCTGACCTGAAACTAATGAGTCACTTAATTTAGTGATATTTCCACTATAACTTGTTAACGCTGTCCAAGTGCCACGCTTAATCTTTGATTAAGAGACTCCACAGGACTGGTAACTTCAGGGAAGCAAACAAGTAGCTCCTCTCCCCCCAGTAAATATTCCAGTGCTAACAAGGTATTGCACCTCCACTTGAGGCAGGTCTTTTCTTCATCTTGATCAGATACCTTCTGTAATGAAGTGCTATATAATGGATCTGTATGTCAGACAGCTGAAGAGAAACACCACAACATGGAAACATTTCCATGGCAGAATGCTTTCATGAGGGAGCAAATGGAGAGAATAACAATCAAAGTCTGTGCCACCAAGGTCTTGAAAGAATTTAGCATTCTTTTTGTTTTATTATTTGATGCACTATTTAAAACCAGTCAGTTAGTATTGTATCTGCTGCGTTGTTTTTCTTTTTTTAACGCTGTACTCTACATGAAAGGAAAAACATTTTCACAGTTGGAAATGCAACCTTTCATCAACATAGATGCAGCCTGAATCAGCTTTACAGCGGAAAGTAACGTGTCAAAGGTATGACGCATTTTAATAAAACCGAACAATATTCACTCTTAAAAGTAGGTCTTAATATCAGTACAATGTAAATCCACAGACCACAGCTCATGAAATTGAACTTCCATATGCTGTGTGATTATGCATCTTTTCTGTGTGTAAAAAGCCTTTTTAAGCTGTTATCTGACTACAGTAATTGCCATTTAAATTGATCCACGTCAACAAAACCTGGATCCCTGGAGATTCTCACCTAGAAGTCTGCTGGTGGAAGGGGCTCACAGAATGCCTGTGCATCTGAGACTACTTCAGCATTTTCTCAAGCAGCCAGCTGCATGAATAGTTTTTCCCTCTCATTATTTAATACACTGAGGCAGGCTGCAACCCATTTGGCAGTCCTCCCTGAATAAATATCTGTGGATATTTATTCTCTCTCCCCACCCCACCCCCTTTTTTATAGCAGTCACTTGAAGATTGCTATAACAGTTTTTGTACCAGTCCTGAAATTTTAGCAGGCCAAGAGAGGATGGACAGTCCATTCTGTAAAACAGTTTTATTCTCCACTTCCATCATCCCAAGGAAAGGAAACATAGTGCTTTTAACATATGAACAAAGCTGCTCTACCACAAGAGTTGGTATTATGTGTAATACCAAAATGAAAGGGATACATAGAGACTGAAAAAAAACAGAAGATAACCTTCAGGCAGCTCCTTTACGCTGTTATATTATGCCTTCCTGGGTGGCTGAGTGGAAATCAACTCCTTTGTCAATCATTCAAAAGACTTGACGAAATCATTTTAAACAATCCTCAATGACTTTAGTTTTGGAAATGTGTAAAAGTAGGCAGAAGTCTCCATGTTCATATATTTGCCCCCAAAAGAATGATTTTTAGGCACTGGGTGATACAAAGGTGCTATTACACTGCTTTGATGGAAAAGAGAAATTCCAAATGATCACCGTTTAAAAGTATAGAGACTGCCTTTTGCTTAAACCTAGCTTAATAACAGGGACTGGAAGTCCACTGAAATGCATCTGTAGTTAATGAAAGGTCTCTATTAACAGTGAAGGAAGAATTTAACTCAAAGCTTTTCTGTAGGACTTCTCAACTTCCCGCTCGACTTAGAGCAGACTGTTGTGATACATTGTGACTTCACACAGTGGGTATTAAGTGAGTTAATTCAAAGGAGCTGAAACCTCATTGATCCTAATTGAAAGCAATACACCCAACCAAATAGTTTTCTACCCCATCTGCTCTGGCCTGCCACCAGCTATTCAATACAAGAGAATTAATAGTTTCAGATATTCTAACCGACCCAATAAAAGCACTCATTTAAGCAGGACTGCATTAACAAAGTGAAAAACCAAGGGCAAAATGGGTTCAAATGGAGCATTTTACTCCTAGTTGGCTTTAACAAAGCTGAATAATGCTTATTCTGACTTTTTATGTGCAAGACTTGATAAACTGAATGAGAAGGCACTCAATGATCAGTCAACGAGCATTGATGAATGGTCATTAGGACCCCCCCAACCTGAGGAGAGGCCATTCCACAAAGTGGCACACCAGCTTGAAAGGGCGGACTCACTAATGTCCAGATTTCCCCGCTTGCTTGTTCCACTCTCACTTTCAGACCACTGGCCACCAAATGAGGCTGACATATTGGAAAATAATCTTTTATGGGCGAGTGGTAAATAAAAATGGAGGCATTAGCTGGGCTTTCAAATTCAAATCCGCTAGTTTTGTCAGCCCTCAAACGTTTTGATTTTCCACCCAGCTGGAAGCTATTAGTGTTTTCTTAAGGCATCCCACTGACAGGGCAAACCCACCTAATGTGTGAGCTGTAGAGCTGATGGGGGGGGGACAGGGACAACGACTTCTGGATGTTTTCTTAACTTTCTTCGGTTGACTGTCAAACCAAAGTACAGCAAAGGCAACACCTCTACAGGGATGCTCGCTACTTTCTGGCTGCCAGTGATGCAACAGTAGTCTACCTATGATACACTGGCACTACCTGGACCGTGTCTTTTTCTGTGGCCCCACACCTACCCTCTGTTGTTCCTACTGCACTGTCGCAAAAGGGTTGAAGTTATTAAAGAAAGGCACTTCTTTATAAACTTATTTTCTATTTCTTCACTGGGAAACAGAACTCAAATATTCCAAGGAGATATGCGCTTATCTGTAACAGTAGCTCTTAATACATGCAACACAAAACATTTGCCAGATAACGCTAAGCATTTCCCTAAGCATTTCCTTATTGGCAAGATTTTCTGGACTTCAGAAAAAAAAGACAAATGGGACCTTTAAAACATACATAGCTCTGTGAAACAGACTGAGATTACCTACACAAATACGTAATATCCTAAAGCTGTAGTTATCAAGCTGGGAAGAAAATATTCTTGATTGTCTAAGAGAAACTGTTCATCACATTACACCTAGTCATAACTAAAGGAATACTGGATTAAATCCACTGGAGATGATAAAGCACTAAATTATATTATTTCAACCATATACTCCGAAATTAGTCCTCTACAAAGGATTTCAAATCATCTGTTAAGAAAAAGCACCTTTGGCAATGGGACAAGCATGGCAAGCTGGATTGCCCTTTTTTTTTTTTTTTAATCAGAGGGACAAAAAAAAAAAAAAAAAAAAAAAACATTCTTGTTGAAAGCTGTCAGAAATCCCAGTGATATTTCAGGTGTATTTCAGGTTTTAAAACAATGAAAATTATATATAAAGATCTATGCTAAGAGAAGAATGGGTCTACTGAGAATTAATTGACTCTGAATGGGAGGGCCAACACAGGCTTCAGTCCTTAAAGAAGGCATGCTGTTTTACTCTACATGTGCATTTTAGTAAAACTCTCACGTGGACACTGTCATATGTATGTACCTGCTGTGGTGTCTATTACCTTTGCTTGATCTGAGCTAAAACAAGCTTCCTCTTGCATTTTTATTAAATAAGGTATTTGCTACAATTTGTGCAAAGTAAATTATGATTGACTGTTAATTTTTATCATTGTTTATATTCAAAGGAAATTACCACACCATCTACGCATAAACGTCACTGAAGCACTTTGAAAAAAATGATACCTATTTGATATTATTTCTGAAAGGACACAAGAAAATACTAAAGATGTCATTTCACTGACAGTAGAAAGAACACAAGTGGTGTGACCCAGAGATACCTGGATGACAATACCTGGTCCAGATGAAACAAGATCATATTTTAAGATTAAAAAGAAAAATAAATAAAGGAAAAAATAAAGAGGGGGTGTTCAAGCATTCAGTTGCTTTTTGACTTGACGCTCAGAGTGTTTGCTCATTTAACATGGGTAGGGAAACTCCTCCTGCTGTAGTATATTAACCCTAGTTTTGACCTCTAATCAATGTCTTTTCAATGCATAGGATTTTCATAATAAAGATAATGTGAGAGCATATTTGTGTGAAAGAGGATCTACCACTAGCCATAAATTCGTGCCTTGCATTTTTCTTTGTAACATGTCAATATTTGTGACACTAACTAAACATATTTTATTCATTTGACAAGGACTGTTACATTATATTGAAAACTTTTGTTTCAATGTCACCACCTCCCCATTTTGACTGATGGCGAGTTAGTTTTGTTAAAACGCAAGGGGTGATAGCGTATGCTCCAGTGAACTTTCCCTCCTCTCAGCACCAGAGACAAAAACCTGCAGCTCTGCTCTGTGCTGGCAGCCATCTGGACAGCTTTCTCTCAATGCCTGCCCCACACCACACTGCAGGCAAAATTTCAGGGCTCTAGAGCTCTGTGGAGCTATTCATGACATACCAATTTCACATTTTCTGCTTGTACGCTTGCAACAATAAATGCTAATGAGGACTATGAATGACATTTTTAAAGACAATAAAAAGGTCTCCAAATCCCTTGCATATGGAGACACTATTTTCTAAACTTCACCTTCTGTTAGGGAGCCATTACACTCTAAAGGAAAAAAATAACCTAAGGAGAACAATGAGATGATCAAAGCATAACCGGGTCCTTAAGAATTCCAAAGAAAACAATGTTTGCAAGCTAGGTTAATAACAGACAGATTTTATGCTGATGTACAGCACTAACACTTCAGTGCAGTAACTCTCTTTTTCCAATAGCACTGCTACTTCTTACCAGAGGGGCCCAAGAATTGCTGTCTGTGGGGTGGCTTGAGGGGGATACATGGCAAATCCTCATTTTCCCTGACCGTATACAGCCCCACGTGCTACACAATTGGACTTTTTAATTACGAATCTCTAGATGAGTCCAGGAGTAAACTGTCACCAGTAATTGCTTGGGAATGCTACATATTCATGGAGATTATTACTGTACTGCCTGAGTGTGGCCAAAAGAAATATCTAGTTTTATTTATTTATTTATTTATCCCCAAATCTTCTATTTGCAATGCTATTTCTACAGTAAAAAAAGCCATCTTAACTTTTGGTGCTATGTTTTGTATTTAATTAAAGACAGTTCCCCCTTATTAGCAAAGATTAAAAACACTTTCAGGAAAATCCACCAGGTGGAGCAAATACACAGCAATACACAACATTTATTTATGCTCATACTGCCATTTTCAATAGGGAAAAAAAAAAAGTGTTTTATATGGAAACATTCTTACCTCTTGACCTCCCTCCTTTACCCTTTTGTCATATATTGATCAGTTTGTACTTATTTACTCCATTTGGTAATCATAGAAAAGCTTTGTTCAAAGAAGCTTTGATACGAATCTATTGTTGCTGAGCACTTTCAGTACAGATTTACAAACCACAATAGTCATCAGATACATTCAAAGAACGTGAAATTAGAGAATAGCATTATTCAATAAAATATTATTTTAAAAGTTAAATTAGAAAATAGCATCATTCAACAAAGTTGTTATTCAGAATATATGCATACATATACATTATATATGCATATATATTCAGCAATATACAGATAATGTGCTTATAAAACAATCTGATAAGCCTTCTAAAAATAAAGCTGAAGTCTGAAATCAGACAGCAAAATCTTTACGCTGGCCTCCACTATAACGGGCAGGAAACCAGGCCATTCTGTGTGTCTTGTTGTATGTTTATATAAATAGTAGTGCCAGTAACATCACAGCAGTGTCTCTGTACAATATGTTTGTTGTTTACTATTAATACCTTTATTTTAGTATTACATCAGTCAACCACTGAGTAATTTCAAAAGTGCAATGAATGAGGACTATAAATAAATATTTGAGCAGATCTATGACAGCTAAACATTATTTCCCCACCTAAATTACTTTCTTTCCAGAGCCAGGTGAGAAAGCCACTTCCTCATCAAATATTTTAAGTTTCCCTGATGAAGGAGCAGGTCTAATGGCATAAAGGCAGGGGGCACCTTTTACATGAAGAAAATTAAGTCTTAACAGAAGTGGTTATGGATGAGTCTTCTCACAGTTATAATAGGACAACCCACTGGCAGACCCTGTAATTGCTAAAATGGGAAAGCAGTATCACCAAAAGTTAACTGCTCTGATGCAGTTCAGTGTCTGGAAACGTAGCTGAATCAGTACACACTCATTTAACCCTTAATGACGGAAAAGCATTATTGCTTGTGAGTGACAAAGGGAAGGTACTGATTTTCACAGAAAAAAATTCCTTCTTCTTTCTATTGTTTCCTTTGTTACACCTTCTGACACATTTTTGTCTCATTTTCCAGCTCAGCGTCCCATCTTCTCTCTGCCACCACCGTATGTTCTTGATCCTGTGGCCATCTCCTGACCATCCTACATACCATACCGCTCAGTTTCCACTACAAAACGCGATCCACTAAATGTTGTGCAATCTGAAGAGAAAGCATACTGCATTCTCTGGGTGCACAACAGACTGACAAAAGATTTGTGCTTTTAGTCAGACCCAGATGAATCCCATACCAACTAAGGGAAATCAAAATACAAAATATTTGTTCCTTTAGGAACAAGGAGGGGTGTTTAGGAACACAGACCTTTAAATATCATTTCATTTTATCTAATTGTGTTGTACTCCACATGGTGCTTAGCTGTAGCCATTCAGAAGGAAAGCAAGAGAAGAATGCAGAGGTGATTATGAAGTGGAATTTCGTACCAAGAGCAAATTACACCACTTCACACTAGGAGAACATCTGCAAAGAGCAGCAGTAAGTGCCTGGGCACGACGCAAGGTGCCAGTTTTAATACAGCCCAAACTAGCTTGGGACTCACTATCTGCGAGAACTTACCTTAAGCAAGATTGTCACAGTAGTTGCTCGCAGAGATGCCCACGCTAAATATTTTTCCCAGTTTCAAACAGAAGGCTGATTTAAAACCATTATCTCTGGTGGATCTTAGAGGTGGCAACTGTGCATTAAGGACCATCATTTTATGCCACTTTCCAAGAGAAGCTAGACACTCATCAGGTGAGGAGAGGGACAGCGTGGTTACTGCTGTCACCATATGTCTGTGGACTGTACTGTTCCCGCACTGCTGTTTGTGGTGGGAAATGGTTGGCTAGGCCATGGCCACTTCATTAGGTTATGAGCTCTACAAAATTTAAGGGTGTGTAACACACTGGAATTAGTACGAATAAAAAGTCATATATGCTCTTATACAGACACAATTTTCTATACACGTACAAACTCTGCAGGAAGATGACACTGATCAGAGTGCTTAGACCATCTTTTTTCATCCTATAGATACCAGCAATTCTTATTTAAACTATAGCTTCTTTACAGTAGGACAGGATAAAGGGATTTAAAACCGCATGTTTAAGCGATTCACTTTTACTTAAAGGCCCCTTTACACCAAAGTAGCATAGGTGTTCATGTTGAAAAAGGGGCCTGATTCTAAAAGGAGGAGGATTATTTAAGAATTTATTAGATCACGATTATCGATCTGATACACTGTAACAGCTCTTTTGTTGCACCATCCCCTGCAAATCCTTCTTAGATGGAGGATTAGTAGCACAATAGATCATAATGACTCTTTTGGTCCCATTATGCTATCATTTACTCACAGCTGCGGATGCCCACGGAAGGGCACATTCTGTTAATGAGGAGTCCCCTATAAACCCTTTCCTGGTAATGGCCATTAATGTTTGTGTGCAAGAAGAGTGGGCCCTTAAATCTTTATTACAAAATTCTAATGAAATACTAGAAAGGAAAATTTAAGCTACTGTTTGAGCAATTTTGATTACACCTACAAAGTAAATGAAACCATCAGCAAGTGAAAAAGTCCTTCACAAGTACAGGCATAACTCTACAGACTGGACTGAAAGCCTTCAGTGCAAAAGAAAACAAAAACACAGTTAACTCTCAGCTCTCTCTCTTCTCCACTCCTATAACCACAAAGATATTTCTTGGACCAGCTTCTGCCCACAACAATAAAAGACAATAGTCACATGCTACACTAACTTTAGCTGCAAAGCCAGATTAACATGCACCCTCCCTCTACTACTTGCACCTTGTGACCTTAAGTTCTGCCAATACAACTATTTACAGCCCTGTGCTACAAACTAGAGAATTAAAATTATCAAATTAAGTTATATCCTTCATCATTCAAACAATAAGTCATATTTTAATTTTCCATGAACATATATATCCATTCAATACTTTTGTCTATATTTCAGTATCTTTCATTTGTAATGTGGAACTTTATACCCAAAGAGGACTTTCTACTTGAGGGCCAATGTGACAGAGCCTGACTCATGGCTCTGCCCAGAGAAAAATCCATCGGTCGCAGGGAGTTACCTCAACACACAGCAGCTATGAGCAAGGGCTATAACCCACTCTACCTCAATATTTCAAAGTTGAACACAAAGTTGGACACCTAAGAAAATTGCATGAATAATAAGAATGGAAGTGCTGATAGCTGCCACCGCTGTTTTAATAGGCCGTGCCAGAACAAACACTGGCTTGGTTTTATGCCATGGGATGAATAAAATAATGTTGCCAAGCATGCTGAAAATGAGAAATTTAAAATGCCAAGTATGATGATTACATTAACAATAACTGCAAAAGTTTTTCACATTTTCAAAAGTTTATTTTATTTGCAGCATAGCACAAACTCAAGTCCGAAAGAACTTGCTCTTTGGAAGATTTTACCTCCAAAAATAAAAGAGGTTAAGAAAGGGGAAAGAGAACTCTGAAGTATAAAAGGGGGAAAAAAAAAGTGTCGATTTGGAAATTAAAGGGTTAACCTGCTTTGTTTCAGTCAGTATTATACCAATGCCAGAATTACAAGGGAAGGACTAAAAAGAGCCAATTTTTTTTTTTTAATTATTATTATTATTCTTTAAAAAAAAAAAAAAAAATCAGGCCTATCTGTCACAGTGTTGTCCGGGCTGGAAGAACCGGCAGGAACCTCAAATTCCTGACCAAACCCTCTTCCACACAATGCCTCCTGAATGGAAGGAACCCAGGCCCGGCAGAGATAGCCCGCTGTCAGGAACCAGCCCTGACGTTTGCGGACAGACAGGGCTGGCCTTGCAGGATGTCAGAGCGGCAAACTGCTGCTCGAGATACTGGATTTTCACACACTCTCAGCCTGGATGTTTTGCTCTTCAGGTAATTAAACAAGGAAACGGGGCTGATGTGTACGAGTCTGACCCCTGCGCCGCGGCTCCATGCTTCTGCATATCAACTTCCGCAAGAACTGCCTGGAGCATCAACAGAGTCCTCTACTCTCGCTCTCCGTCTTTCCCAATGCCAAGCTCTAAAACAAATCTGCCTGGAAATATGTGCTGCTGCTGTCTACTCCTTTTGCTATTTAAGAAGGGCGAAATTACTTGCTCTGTTCCACATGCCTTGCCATTTCCCCCACACAAAGAAGGAAAAAGGAAAGGAATGGTTACTTTCTGATAGCTGTTCTTCTGGCAGCCATTCTAACAGTCAGCTAACTGGGGGAGGCAGAACAGGCAGGCAGGAGTGCAGGATGAGACAAGGGATTCCCAAATTAATGTTTATGTTGAGGTCATTACTCAAAATGAAGAAGATTCTGAAAAATCTGATTCATCCAACCGATCGTCAGATGTTCACTTCTTTAAAAAATATTCTGATTTAAGCATCATCGGAGAGTCTGTTTGACCAGATGATTTAAATCATAGAATTGGTTATTAGAAAAATGAACCTGTCTCCTCTCTTTTTTTTTTCTTTTTTTTTTTTTTTCCAAAATTTTAGAAACAGAAGAATGCAGGTGTTACCACCTATATTCTGTGAAAGCTCTACACAGGCTGCTCCCTGGCTGACCTAGTTTCTACGCTCTTTAAATACTATTTAAACAAAATGATTTTAAAAAGGTAACATATTCTTACTTCTTCTGAAAACCCACAGAATAGAATATTGGCTGTGAGAGAGAGACCAAAAGAAAGAGGAGCACAAAAGCATGCCTGCTTGTCTGTGTTCAACACAAAGAACATTAAATGAAAACAACTGGCACGCAGCCAAATTCCTATACAGGCAAAGAGATTCAAATAAATTGATTTCACGCATCACACTGACCTGGGATCAGTGAGCAGTGGTACAATACACTCGATGCTCCATGTGGGGCAAAGCCCATTAACGTTATCAGAGCCGCAGCACATCACCAAGAGAGAAAAAAAAGGGAAACCAAACTCTGCAAACTCAGAAATTCACTTTGAAAAGGGAACTGCAGCTGAAGTGCTTTGTCTCAGTTTACTAATAAATACATCCTATTATGAGTGTCTGCAGTCTGTTCATCTCAAAGATTGTATTTATTTTAATGTGAAAAATACAAATGTCATACACAAGCTCATATACTCTGCTTTTAACATAGCTGTTCTAAAACTCAGTTATTCTCTGTAAATTTCCTCCCTTCCCCATCCGCCAGCATTTTATATAGATTATAGGTTATTTTCTTTGTACTTCAGAAGCTGGATTCCTGCCCAGTATGTTCTTACTGGCTCAGAGAGTTTGCTGAAGGAAACGGCCACCACTCTGAACTGTTCCAAATCAACCTGACCTACTGAGAAAAACACATTATTTGCAAGACAGCAATAAGCAGGGCCCTGGTTCTCTTTGCAGAGTCACTCGCACTCCCTCCCTCACCTCAAGCCCAGCAGACTTAGAATTTCACTTTCTTACGATGTGTGAAGTAACCCATGTGCGCCATGGAGTCTCTTCTTGTCATCCGAGTTTTGTTTTTCATTAAGATCTCTCACACTCCAATCAAGAGTAATGCCAGCCAGCCACAGGTGTGCGCCACATGAACAGACAAAAATCTGATTGTGAGCTGGGTAATGACAATCCTGTGTCTATAATGCACTCGTCCCCAAGAACCCTTTTACATCTGTTCTATGTTAGAAGGGGGGAGGGGTTATTACTTTAGTTGTACTCCTTAAGATGTGTAAGTAAGCAAAAAATTGGCATAAACATAAATTAAAAATAACATTAAAAAAAAAGAGAAAGAGAAAAAAGGAAACCAAGGAAAGAAGACATTGCAATAGCAAAACATGGGTGAGTATGCATGAAAGGAAACACAGAAGCATAGGTAGCCTACTGCTTCAAGGAAGCAATAGGTTCAACCACCTTTTATCTTGCTTTTTATTCCATTCTGGTTTCAAATAGTAAGTCAAAAGTTCTTGGGCACAACAAAGTCCATATTAAATGAAGATGACTTCAGGCATTTCTGTGAGAACAGTTATTCAGCTCTGACCTACCTGTTTTTAATGAAACCTAAATCCTTCACCATGTCATTTGAAATGGAGTTGTCTGCCAACCCATCCATGGAAGTGGGCTGAAAGTTGCTATAATATATAGGGCAAAGCTGTCTGGGGTAACAGAACAGAAGCTTTTCATTGGATTTCAAAAGATATATATAAGAGTGTTGGGCACATCTCTCGAGTCACTCATCCAAATTTCAGCAAGGAACTTCTTGGCCATTTAAGACTAAAATTCTTGAATGTGTGACAAACACATACATCCAGATTTAGGTACCTTACTCAGCCACCTCATTCCAAATAAATCTCAAAATGGGAATGCCCAAAGGTCTAACAATTACTTACCACACATTGCCATTTCTTTTATAGAATAGCTACAAAGTAGTTTTGGATCATCTTTATCACCAAGGTGAAAATTATACAATATTGTTAACTCTGTAAGTTGTGCTACAAAGAGGATGTGCTTATTTTGGTATAAAGCTATGCTGTGATAGGACTGCACAGGGAGGGGAATTGTTTAATATACGATAACTTTTAAATGATAAAGATGTGCCTGCATCCAGGTGATACAGGCAACCTGACCTGTTCCACGGTTAACAGGACAGGTGACATGCTGTTCACTCCCATTTATGAATATTTCAGTAGTACAACGCAAGATCGTTTGGGCTTTATAATGATGAAGTGAGTTTCAGTCATATTCATTTCCTCTTTCTAATAAAAATGATCAGTATTAGAAAACATGCCTTTCTCCTAAGTTGTAGGAAATTTCCATTATCTTGCACATGCTCTGACAGCAATAAACCACAATAAACGTCCCATTAGTATGCCAGCACTGCATGCTTCAGGCATGAAATATTTACTTTTACATTTATTTATATTTGAATCCTTCATGAAGATCTACACTACAAACGAAACTAACCAACAACTACCCATATGGGGTACACTTGCACTTTGAAAAATAGACTCTAGATAGAAGCAAGGAGGAGAATCAGTCAGAAGCTATACACTGTCAAATCAGCAAAATAGAAATGCAACAAGAACCTCTGCAAAGAATACTCATTCTTTTTCACACTCCACGTATAGCAAGATCGCAGAGATGGACTGACTTGTTTTAAAATAAGCTAGGAACTTATAGAATGAAAATTTATTTTTAAAAGGAATTATTATTTTTTATTATTATTATTTTTAAATACATCCACAAAGGTGCGCAGTGCCTCAGCTCCAGAGTCGTGCCTTGCAGCCATGGGCACAGCCTCCTGCCAGCACCCCGAGCTGTGCTCCATCTCCTTGCAGTACTGCACCCACACAATACCGTGGGACCCCAAGCAGGGTGGAGAGAGGAGAGACTTACAGTCAGGCTTGAGTTCCCTTTAAAACAAACCGGAGCAGAGTCTAGAGAACTCACACTTCTTGATCAATTTATTTTGATATCATACTCTATCAAAATTGTGTCAGAGGCAAACTGGGCCAACACTGAAAAAGAAAGTATCAAGAGTGTTGGAAAGCACTGAAGATCAGTTTGGTAGTTTCTTGCTATCTAGACACACCATTTTAGGAGAAAAAATGTAGTTCCAGTAAAGACAGGAATGACAGTCGTAAGTTAAGGAGAAGTTTTGTTCTGCCATAACAGACTTACTTTTCAACTATGGTAAAAATCTTTGCACATAAGAAACTGATGTATTAATCCTCAATATCATCTCAACTAAATTTATCACAGATTCCCAATGCAATGAGTTTACTAGAGGCCTTCTCTGAATAACAAACACAACCATTTTGCCAAAATGATTAAAACTGTCCCTTAACCTGGTTGCAAATACTGTTCCTAATCACAGTGCAGTAAAATGAACTTTATGCTTTTTACAGCCCAGCCAAGTAATATTTATATGCCAGATGAAAAGCACCTATGGTATCAAAAATACAATAAACATGGTTAAAATTTTTACATATGTGTATTTACAAGATAAGGAAGATTTTAGGAAAGTCATCACTGAGAAATTATATTGTTATTGCTGTGCTCTTTCAGTGATATTAAACTGACGACAACATTTTGATTGATTTAGACAGACTCTTTGGAGGTTAAAGGCAAAGATTTCTGTTTAAATTACAGTTTACAAGGCAAGGCACAGTCATTAAAAATAACTTCTAACAGGTATGCATATTACAAAATTAAATATTATTCTGTTCCTTACCTTGACAAAATTCAAAGTTCCCTTTTTTCCGGCAGTCACCTATCACTAAACTCAGTGCTCTCCAAGTGTTTCTTTTGACAGATATCATTCTCCACCAATCGCTCTGCTAATTTCCTCTTTCCTTTTCTGACTGGGACAGATATTATGTTCACCAACCCAGAGATCAATCTTTTCTATTGACAACAACAAATGAAAAAAAGAAAAAGAAAAAGAAAAAAAAGCACATATCACAGCCAGTTTGAAGTACCACACCCCTTCATTTGCATGATAATAGCAGTCTTTTAAATAAAAAGGGAAGACAGAAACGCTATCATTCTAAATCAATTACTCACATTTTCTTAGTTAATATAAGGCAGTACTTTAACACTGTATTAATCCTTCGACAAAGGCTGTTTCATAAGTTGCCCATTTAAAATAGCTGACATATAAAGGGCAACAGAGTAAGGGCAGCCTGTATTCTACCATGAAAACACCTATTAACTAATTCTGTAAAAATGATTGGTTTTAAACACATTCATATGATATAAAATATTATATACTTTACCTGTTTCAACAGAAGCTCTAGAGAATCATTTATTAAATGAACATGATTACTAAAAATAGAGACCTTGCAATTGCACAACTCTATACTCATTTGTAAGTCATAACAGCAAACATATTTTAACAAAGACAGATCAAAAAGGTATCAATATATTTACAAATCACCCTCCCACTTTTGTAAAAGCAATTTCTCTCCCACTTCAACACCTACAAAACCTGTTTATTTGGGTTACACAAATACTTCATCATTAGCATGAGTCTATATTACAGTGCTGTCAGCTTTTCCAAGACATTAATATGCTTTTCAGGGATTCATAATTATGTCAAGGCAGAAAGGTTTTCAGAGCCAGGCACACACAGTTATGTACATGCTTCAATCTGCATCCACTATTCAGGTATTTCAGGACATGAAGTTAAGCATGCACAAGGATCTGGCCGCAGCTGCATGCATCTAACCGAGAATCCAGCCCAGGCTGCCTCCTGGACTAGATCATGCTGCAAAAAATGTATCGCCTGAGGGCATTTTCAAAAGACCGTATTTATACTGATGCTAGAAATCACAATCCTTCCCACAAAAAAAGGACCCTCCTCTAACCAAAACAAACCTTCCCAAGCTAAAATTAAGGTTAGAGAACAAAGGAGTTCACCACAAAGTCCTGTTTTCTTTAGCGTGGTCATTCTCGGACTTTTCTCTGCAGTCTGGCCAGAGCCAAATTTCTATTGATTTCAGTGAAACCAAGAGGCGTGCAGGGACTGCAGGACTGTACCCAGCATTTGGCAACTGTTAAACTTTCAACATGACACAATCACCTTTGGCATTTGGGAAATAATCTCCAAAACATAATGAGGACTCCCCGACTTGGCTGCAATAACTATAACTTTTTTTTTTTTTTTTTTAATTCTGTAATTGTCACCATGTACATATGCAAGCATTAAAACCTGCCCTAAAATTGTGCCTTACCATGAATTCTGTATTTTCCAAATCTTCAGACTTTTGCATAACACATTACATTTCCATAAATGCATACAACGTTCCCCAAATTGCTGTTATTGTTTAATTTGATTTTTATGGCCATAAACTCATGCCACTAGCAAAACTGAAAAATACCTCACTGACCAAGTGGCCCTATTAATTTCACTGAGATCATTTAAACATTAGGCTTTCTACTGAGTGACGATAGCACAATCTGGTTGAAATATGGATTTACAGTGGAACATTAAATTAACATAATATTTTGGATTCAGAATTACACACAGCAGCCATCTGTAAAGATGTATTCATGTTTTGTTAACCTTTGCTAATTTGGCCACCAGAAATAATTGTGATCAAATATGTTAAATTATGTAACATATAACAATTCACTATTTGTGTCTACTGAATAGCATACTCCTCTTCATGGCTGGTAAAAGATTTTTAAATCTCTTACTGTACAAAAATAAGTTCTTACTCAAAAAAAAAAAAAATAGACGTACCCATCTGTGGTCCACTTTACAATGGAGACATCACTTTTAAGTTACTAATCTTCCTTTGTTTCAGCCCCAGATTCATTTTCTCTATATGCCACATATTTCCAAAGTGATGGATGCATTCTGCCATACCCATTCGACAGTAATCTGCTCTTTTAAATGCATTTTTGCCTCCTGATTTGTAAACTGTTGTTGTTGCTGGAATGTACATGCAAAATCATCTAAAGTCTGAACTTCACTGAAAGTAGAATGCCTCAAACAATTTGTAGTCTTACAAGAGTGTTATAAAAAAGGATCAACATGTTGTATTACCATGGAAATTTTGAAAAACATACTTTCCCAAACAAATATTACTTTTTCTCAATGGTATGAAGTAATGAAAACCACATGTGTAAATCTGCGATCCGTGCAGTAGTTCAAGCTGCAGCTAATAGAAAATACAGAGAGTGAACTCTGCCATATAAAGGATTCTTGTTACAGAAATATAATGTGAAAACCAGATGCAGACAGAAAACCTTAATCACAGATGGGAATGTAATCACTGGCATACAGAATACTTTTTTGATCAATCTCAACCATATGAGAAATGTATTTATTTTCTAAGGAATGCAATAACTCGAGAGAGTCTTCTATTTGAATTCAGTTAACCTCATATTCACAGTGCTTTTATCTTATGTATGGAGAGAAGGGGGGACATAACCTGAGCCAAGATTTTAAGAAGAGCCATTGGCCCTGGCAAATCATTCTTGTATCAGCTTATCTTTCGAGGAATTAATAGGATGTAAAGACTACAAATATCAGAATCAGCCCCAAAAGAAATCAACCATTATTGTGCTTCTGCCAGAAATCCCTTCATCACCTAAGCACTTCTCTGGTTAAATTTTTTCCTTTAATATGGTGGTTCTTCAGAAATACAATGCTAAAAGCATACCAATGCAGTCATGTTCTGCAAATCAGAAGCGGGGTTCTGTAAGAAATAAAGTCCCTACTCCTTTATAAAACCTAAAAAGTCATCAGTTCAAAACTTTCAGTTTACTCCAGGCCTTCTTCTAACTACTGCAAGTCAATAGTGAATGTCTTCCACCCATATGGTTCATGGGTGTCAGTGGCAAAAAAGGACCACAGCACACTCCAGCAATGTATTTACATCAGATAGCTGAAACACAGCTTGCATTCTAGAAAGCAAGGTAGACCAAGATAACTCCTGCCCATTTACATTGCTGGTAACCATTTTGTTCAGCTTTTAGAGATGGAAATACTATAGTAGTAGCAACCTTGTAATGTCAAATATAGAAACTGCCATTAAAATCTGAAAATGGAGTTCAGGGTGCAGGTTACTGATACTCTACCAGCAGGACCTACGCTGCTGCATAGACTCAGCATCTTCAAGATACTGCAATCCTATGGCTCCTCAACCACCTAGATAAATTTTACATTTGGTGATTGAACTGGACTCTCACATTAAACTATATCTATATCTATCTATCTATATATATAAAGCTAATGCTCGGAAATAAAACTGAAGAAAAAAAAAGTACTCAGATTATGGGACTCCAGGCTCTCGGGGAGCAGCAGTGGTTGGTCACCTCCTGATGATCTCTGACCCTCCTGGATGTCCACCCAAGAACACCGCAGCTGTTCATACAGTGCTGGCTGAACTGTCACAGGTCACAGCTGAGCTTACTGAGACAAGATGGTATGAATTTGTTTTAATCATAACTAATGCAACAGCTAACTAGCATAAAGCGCACTGACTTGGTAGCTCTTCTGTGGGCAGGGAGACAAAAGCCTTAGACAGGCTCATGCTAAGCAGACTTTCCTCTCTCTTGGAGCCTTTAACACCATTGCCCCATTTTAGATACTGGCAGTATGAGGAGAAACTCTCCTAAGTACTCTGTCACAAGGCTCTCAGCAATGGCTCATCACAGGCGTTCATTGGACTAATTGTGCCAAAATTCCTGTAAATGTGTTTTCTCAATTGAATACCTATATTCTAGCAGTGATTTGAAGTGAACTACTTGCTGCACACTTTTTTCCTCCTGTGTTAACAACTAGTGAATCAGCTGATGAAAACTCATTGATTCTACAACTGCAACAGAAGTTTAGATTGTTTTAAATCATCCCGTCTACTCTGCCATTTACCTTTCAATTTCTGAGACAACAACATCTATAGATAGGGCAGAATTCAACAATTATCTCTAAAGTAATATGGATTGGGTATGCTTGTCTTACTTCTAAACAAGCATGCCTAGATTAATAACAAACTTGGGCCAATATATATATTTTAATATGCATGTTTTTCCAATAGCATAATCAGCATCTGTGTAGAGTGTTAAAAATGAAGCCAAATCTTTCAGCAGTAAAACACAGACATGTTTCTTTGTCCATGTGACAAAACATAGAGATCCTGCAAACTCTTTGCTTCATGTCATGTGTGAATATGTGTGTGCCTGTGTCTTTTTTTTTTTTTCTCATCTAATTTCATCTGTGAGAGACTGTCCCTAGAGGACAAGACAAGAGAGAACCAATTATATCCAGAGGTTGGTTTCTCCAAAATGAAGGCATCTGTTCCATGCCAACGACTTCCACATGGAAGAAAAACAGAACTTTGAAGGCATCTGTGTTCATGGTTGACAGTTGCAGATCTTAGGGTCTACTGTAATTGCCCAGCTGCAAACATGATTTGGTTGCTGCTGTTGTCAGCTGATCTCCTTGCTCAGAAGAAAAGGGAGCCTTAACCCTTAGAAAATAGCTGGATAAAAATCAGATATTTTTACAGGAACTCTGATACCTTTTCCCATCTGAAGGGGGTATTTTTCCTGGCACAATGGATTTGATAGAACAAAATTGCACGTCATTTTTAATAAACACTTTACAAAATATTCTGCTTTAAAATGATATTCTTTATATAAGGTACAAGTTCAAGCACAATGTGCTCATTATTTGTTCATATTTCAGGCTGATATTTTGTAAGAGTGATTCAGAAACCAGTATGATTCACCAGCCACATAATCCTGCAGCCCACCTTTTATTTAGGCAAGTAGTCTCAGTAAAACCAAGAGTATACCTGAGCAGAATCTCTGTTTTCCTCCCAAATGCATATGGTAGACAAATAACTAGTATGATATTTATTACTCAACTCACGTCACTTCCAACGTGAGTGGATACATTCCAGAAGACACTTACAGAAATATTACTGGTAGCTCAAACCTGGCTTACAGCATCAGGTGCAATACTTGCAGTGAGACACTCAGCTATGTTGCGTGTCTTCACTGCTAAAATCAAGTAAGAATTAGAGAAGCAGCTCATCTGAAGTAGCGGGACCCTGACTAATTTTCCAAAGCACAGCTCTGAAGCCATTCTGGGACCAAGAATACTGACGGTGCAGTTGCAACAAAACCCACTAAAACTCAAGTGGCCTAAGCAGAGAACGCATTTACATTCCCCATCCTCCACTCACCAGAAAAAGCAGGTGAACACTTCTAGAAATATTTCATGCCCCCAGTGAGTTTTTGTAGTTTTGTTGTGTAGGACCTCTATGTCAGCAACCCAAAAGAAAAAGAAGACACTACATGTTAAGGAAATATCTTCTCTCTCTCTCTCTCTTTTTTTTTTTTTTTTTTTTTTTTTTTTTTACAGGATTCTTTGTGATTTGGCTGGATTTCACCTGCAGCCCCACACATACTCTGAAGTCACAGTTCTCAGGCTTTCTAGCCATATAGCCACACAACTGAGGAAGGACAGCAGGGATTCCTATTCAGTTTCCCTTGCCTGGCACATACCTCAAATTATTATGAATGCATGAGGTAGCGAACCTGGGGGGACACAGTAGGCCTGACACTTCCTGACCACTTCTAAATTGCCTCCAGGAAGGGCAAGAGTTGGGAGCAAGGACAATTAACACAGCCACCTGCTTCCTGTGACCTCCTGGAGAGCAGGCATGGCCACTGATGACTTGCTCTGGCAATGTCACTGAGGTCCTGCCCATCCTTCTCTTCCCAGAGAAGCTATGAGATAATAAAAACAATAGTGGCTAATAATAGCTGTATAGGAGAATGGGAAATTTAGGTTGGGACTTTATAAAAAAAAAAAAAAAATAGCACCAAAACATCCCCAAGATTTTCATGGGAAGAGGATGGGTCCAATACATCTCAAACCTGTAAGGGAAGTTGTACCTTGACTCACTCTTAAAACTAAAACTACTGTAGCTGTTATTTACTGTATCTGTACACTTCTCTGGAAATTTCTGGAGCAGACAACTGCCTTGAACACAGCTTTACAGCTCTTGGGATACCTAAACTGAGAAAACCTGCCCCATGGACTCAACAGGAACCTCTGAAAATATGATTACAGGAGGAATGGACTTATTCTCTCCTTTAAATGGAATTCTTCATCAGGGAAGCCTGTCATTTATAATGTAAAGAGAATGACTCACTTTATATTCTGACCTGAGCTAGCCCACTTGTTCTTATATAAGCTAACATCATCAGGGCAGTATCTGTATCTAGTCCCTAAAATCAGTCCAGCAGAGTATTGTTAAGATCACAAAGATGAGATGGGAACACAGAAAGCCTGAAGTTCCAAATCCACAGGCTTGTGTTCAGACAAAAGGCACACCATCTTCAAGGAGAAATGGATGTGTGAATACCATTGAAAAACTGCGTGCCAATACTTTCAATTCAAGGCTCACAAGCCCTGCTAACCCATGGAGTTACATTAATTTATCATGCCACACAAGAAATGCATGTAACTTTCAGAAACCAAGCTATCTATTCACTTCAGTACGATGTTTTCCTTGCTCATCTTCAATATGCTTTAATACAGGTTGTAGCATGCTTTTCCAGCATTAAGTGGTTTGCCAACAAGCTTTAAAAATAATAAATAGCACAGCCATGAAACAGCTTTTGCTTAATGGTTCTTAGAACTCAGTGACTTCACTCACTAAAACCTTTTTCTATAACGTTACCCTTAAATACTTTCCTCAATGTCACCATTAAAATAAAATAAAAAAAAATCATCCTGGCACTACAATCCACTGGTAGCACACCCGCAGGTACCATTATCCCTAAACTTGTTGGCAGCTTTCTCTGGCACCACTATGCTTTAATGGCCCTGGCAGCAAACCCCACCTGGATGTCACTGAAAGCACTCCTTTGGAGCACTCTTCCCAAATATCCTTTGCAGTAGTATCATTTTGTCTCCTTTGTTGCATCCTAATCATCTCTTTTTCTGGCAATAGCCCTCACACTCTCTCACTGTCCAAGCCTGAGCTGGGCTATCACAGTGCTCTTCTTGAACTTGTCTAACAGGTGTGATTAAATGGTGGGATAAATATTCACAGAGGATTTGAGGATGGTATCTTTGCTGCTCAGGTTTGGATATCCACTTGCCTCCCAGCTTTAAAATTAACTGTATTCCATCCTAATAACACAATGGGAACAAAATAATTGGGAAGCAAACAAAACTCTATCTAATCTCATGCTTCATAACAGAGACTGTTAAACCTTGGGACTACTAAATGCCACAAACACATTTACTCAACAAGCCATCTGATTTGTCATGACAGCACAAGACCAGCATATCCTGATACTGCCATTATGAAAGCACAAGAAAAAAAAAAAGCATAAAATGCATTCTGGAAAATAAACAATAATGGAAAAAAGTGGGTGAGTTTTGGGGGTTGGATTGTTTCCTTTTTTGCCCAAACTAGTTAAAATGACACCAAAGCCACAAACCCAAAGGGACACCTGTGTGGTCAGATCAGAAATGCAAAAATGAAGCCTGTAGGTTCCCAAATAAAATGAATCACAAGAGAAAATGACTAGTAGTAATGACTGCTATTTATGTAAATTACATATTAACATCCAACAAGGCAGACACACACAAGCCTCCTAGAGCAACAAAAGTAAGTACAGTCTTGTGCAATTTGTAGAGGTCACGCAGCCACCTCCCCAGATGCTTGCCAAAATTCCTGTTTTTTACTCACTGGCTCAACATGGTTTTCATAAATTATATATATTTTATTATATGTCATTGCCTGCCACTGTTTGCAGATTAATTCCACTCCACTAGGTGGAGTCTTATATCTTTCCAGACAACAACCTAATTTCTGAGAGAACCTATTATCTATGAACTTTGAATATTACTTTATATAAGCACCACAGTCTACCTGTCTTGACTAACAGGGAGGTGGAAATTACTAAAACGCCTGTTTAAAGAAATCTTGAAATACCACATGAAGATCACATGTTGGCATGCTGCAATATGGGACTGTTCAGGAATACTATTACTGTACAGTTCTGTATGACACAGTTGTGTGTGGTGTTGTTTTTTTTTTAATCATGACGAAATTCAATCAAGAATACAGAGTAAAAAAATATCACTTGAATAAGTCACCATATCTCACACATGCCCAACAACTATAGAAAAACAAAACTAATTTGCCAGACTTCTTTTAAATTCTCTGTGTGTATTCATAAATATTTTGAATATCTAGGATGCCCTCTCTTTCCAGGCATCCCAAAACACATTACGAAAAATGAAAGCTAGTATGAAAGGATTTCTTTCTATAGTCACGTTTCCATTCACAACCACTGGAGTTAAATATGGCAACTATTCAATAGAAACAGCAAAACTGCATGCAGAATTTTTGGCAAAGAATGAGAACAGAGCACTTTCATGAATGTGCTGAGAAAAATTATATAAGAAAATTTAGACACAGACACTATATCAAGCTATAATCTCTGTTAGACTCCACCCCAACCCCTGTGAAAAGAACCACAAAACCCTATGACCAAAGCAAGAAGCACCTTGGCTTAACAACTCATCAGGCAGGCAGCATCCCCACTAAAACACACTGACAGAGCATTTGTTTGGTAATATTTGCTAGCAGAAAGCTCCGTGCAGGCACTTAGCACTAACACGGGGTTCCTCAAGGGTCTCACATCCTCGGGTCAGGCCCTGCAGGGCCTGCTTAGCGTGGGTTCTGCTGTTGGCAGATATCACAAGCTATTTAAGGCTACAGACATTTTGCCCTGATCGGCCATGTTTTTTTGTAATATTTACTTCTCGTACATATGTCTATAACTATGTATACGTCCCACAGAAGGTGAGGTTTAACAGGGTTAGCTTTGTTGGGGAAAAGGAGGTTTGGAGGAAAGGAAACAACTTTCATGTTTAGAAGATTTGAATCTAGTGACTGTCATAGGATGTAAACACTCTTCTGGGAGGGAGGCTTTTCGTTATGTTTCAGGAGTGCATAGAGTTTTGGAGAAAATCTGTATAAATAATCATCCCTCTGTCATTCAGCATAAATTTATGCACATGTGTGTGCACATAGTTATGTTTGGGAATACAAACTATCAAGTAGACATGCCACAGACTTCTAGCCAACCTTCCACAAGCACTGATCTCACACAAAATCCATTCTATATTTAAATGTAAAGTTTATTGAATTTTAATTATTTTTGATCTGTAGACTGCTTTGAGGAAAATGCTCCAAGGTCAATAGCTTACAAATCCAATTGTAAAACCAAACAGAAGCATCAGCAAGGCCCTTTCCCACACGGACACCTGCCAAAGAGCTGAGTTCTCGACTTCTAGATTAGAATTAAACACTAAAGCCCATTCTAATATTAAAACCAGGTAATTCTCTATGTAGCATTAAATATGAAATAAAGAAATAAAGAAAAAAAGAAAAAAGCTCTTGGTTTATTCTGCACGTTTATTCATGTTATGTGCATATGGCTCTATAGATGTAACAGTGAATTATCACTTATTCATTAAGATCTTTATCTATAAAATTAACAAGCCACCCCCCTTTTCATTAGATCTGGGTGATGATGTTTTTTGTTTGTTTGCTTGTTTTAAAAAGTACTGATATTATTTTCTCTGAAGATGCCTGTGACAGAAAATTTGTTTTACCAATGTAAGGCTTTCCAGGTTAATGAAACTCACTTGGATTAGCAGCTCAACAGCAGCAAATGTTTTTGTAAACATGTATTCAATCTAACTTAATCATTTTATTTTATTGTGGAAAAAGTTACTCCAAAAAAAAAAAAATCAGAGTGTTCTTGATAAGACTAAAGTTAGATTTACACATATAACAAGAATTAAATAGGCCAAAGAATGCTCTGTAATGCTCTGAACATCCTTTACTTTCAACAATGTACTCAAGGGTAGGTGACACTGTATTGCTACACTGAGGAAGCAGTCACTTGTCGTTTTAAGATACAATTGTAGATTATTAATAAAATTATTTTAAATATACGAGTTAAATCCTTTTACCAATATACTGACATTCAGCTATCCGGTGCCATTTTTATAGTCCAAATAGATATGGTCCTAATTGCATAATGCCATTTTATCTGCTGAAGATAAAAGTGCCGATAAACAAAAACGCACATTAGGCAGGAGATTTTTCAGAATAGATTTTTTTTTTTTTTTTTTTTTTTTTTAAATAACCCACTTGCATTAACAAAAGATTGCAATGGCTTCCAAATTATAGGGTGTTATTTTTAGTGGAAGTAGTTCAATATTCATATTGGAGCAGATGTAGCAGTTTAACAAAACAGCTCTTCAAATCCTGCACAAATTGAAAACAGGAAAACTGATTGCATTTTCTCTTATCACTTTCCTTTTCTGAATTGACACTTTTGGCCTTCTGAAAATTTACACATGGCTTTCATCTCAACAGCACCTGCTGATCAAACAGAAACCTAACATTTTCATGAAAATGGTATAAAGGACCAGTTTTCTTTTTACCATCTTAAAGGGCATCAGCAGTCCACTTGATGGCAACAATTGTTGAGTAGATGGCACACTCAGAATACATTTTATATTTTCATTACACTTACTCTTAAAAATGAGTTAAATCACCAGTGGCTCTTTCATATTAGCTCTTTGTCTGCTTTAAATTAATTTCAATCTCTACCTCTGCCTAACCCTGATGGGTTTCATTCCACAGTCTGCTAGATTTTAAAGAACATCTGAAAGACTTCAAAATAATAAAGGATGTTCTATGTTCTGCAACCACTGGGTCTTCTTTATATATGTGTTTATATCATATAGGTTAACGTATACCATTATGTATACACACTAACATATTGCATAAATACTTTGCTTTTTACAATGCTTATATTGAGGTAAACATACATATTTACCATTCCTCAATATTCTCACTGTATTGAATCCCCTGACCACCGTCAATACAGCATATTGAGGACAGAGAAAACCAAAGTGAATATATGTATTTTAAAGTTGTTCTTTGTTTGCTTGTACATCTTCAGAGTGGGACAAGGTCTAGCAGGTGCTTTGGAACTTGAGCATCAAGGCTGGGTTGAGATGCTGCCATTGGCAAATATGGCAAGCACACAAACAGTGCAATCAGCAGTCCTTGGACTCTTCTTGAAAAAGTTTAAGGTATAAACTCCTGTATATAAAATATGAAACATAAGTACCTTGTTATCCTGTCTGCTTCTGAGCCTGTAAACTCTGAAGTGCAGCAGCAGGTAACAAGGACCATCTTCCCTTGTACATAATTCTAGGTGTAATTAAAGATACTCCTGAAACCTGCTACGTGTCAGCTTCTTAACTGATAGAGCCCTAACCTCTCTGAAGTGCTCTGCTGCCATCCATTACCATTCTGCTTCAGTGATAAGGTATCCTGAAGGCAGAGATGACATACAGTAATATATGTGCCACTCCAGACAGTTGGTTTGTGAATTTCAGTGTTTCATCATGCTCACTGAGGCAATCACAAACCTGAAATGTCAATATGTTCAGTCAATGGAAGTAAAATAATGGGGCTCTATTGTCTTACCCTATCGATCTGCTGCTGTCAACAAGAATACATGCCCCCCTGGCTTTAAACAAATTTTAATTAGGCTTTTAGTTACTGGATCATATCTATATATCTATCTGCACAAACACTTGACAAAGTGCAACAGCAATATAAATATTTCAAATTTCTGAATATATTTTAAAGCTAATTGTTTGATGTTGCTTTAAGAAATAATTGCTGATAAAGCCATTTGCTAAAACAATATGCACGCACACGCTTAGCATGCAAGTTGTTTTAATGGTTGGCGAGAAATGAAAAATCATGCACCAAAGTCCAAAGGAAAAAAGGAAGAAAAAAAAAACACATTTTCATTGTCTGCCATATTTTGAAAGTTGAGGAGTCCCTGCTGAAGCAACCCAGATATTTACACCGTGATTACACACACAAGCATGACAGCAAGCTCCTGTCAGCATTCTCCCTCTGAGGAAAGCCACGCTTGCAGTAAAACAAACAAACAAACAAACACACCAAACCCGGCAGTGTAATTTCATGCCGGAGGGACACCACGGTTCATCTTGACCCCAGCTGCCACCACCAGCCGTCTAACAGCACTTGGGGCCAGAGCTGGGGCTAGGGTCTCCCCATCTGATAAAACACCCATGCAAGCCTCTTTCCCCCTCTGTCTACTGTTTGTAAAGCCATGCCTGTCACCAAGCTTTGGTTCCCCAGGCACGGCCTCCCTCCCTTCTCCTTGGTCGTACCGGGGGCTGTGAAGCCAGGGGAGTCCTGTGGAGGTGGCCCCGGGTGGATATTACCATCCTGTGGCAGGGGAGGATGGAGGGAAGGATGGGAGCAGCAGCATGGCCCAGGCTTTGTGCCCATGTTAAGTGCCCATGCAGCTTATCGGTGGCGGAGGGGCAGCTCGCTGTGGCCTGGTGTTCCTGTGAGGCAGGGGAGAGCGGGCCGGCAGTGTTTATCAGGAAGAGTGCATTATCAGCGCGGCCCAGGTGAAGGCATGGTGGGTGTCAGGGAGCAGGAGCCATGCGCCAGCCCCAGGGGGCATAGCTCAGCAGCCCCTGGCCTGAGTGGAGGTGAGAGGGTGGTGGTGCTCTGGATGCAACATCTATTCTTTTTTCGCCCTTGTTTTGGGCAGCCACCAGCCCACCTCCACTCCTAAAACTCTCCAGGACAAGGGCCTTGCCAGACCCCCTGGGACATGCAGCATGGGGGCTCCCCACCTGAAGGCACCTTGATCCCCAACAAAACAACGATCCCATGATGTCCTTCAGCCTACGTCCCAGGTGGCAGAAGATAGGTGCACCCAGCCAGGAGTGCTGCCCAACCCCATTTTGGCCAAGTAGCCACCACAAGCCTGGCAGTAGAGCCCCAACAGCAGCCCCAGCTGGCTGCAGGTCACCGTCATCCACCCAAGGATGAATGATAAGCCAGAGCAGGTCCTACAGCCAGCAGCTGAGATATTGAGAAAACATAAGTGTGTGATTTATGTTGACTGGATTCATCATAACTCTGTGTTATCATGAGATAATGAGAAGGGAGAAACAGACTGGCCTGCCAAACAAGGGCACAGCCCACCAGTAGAGTCACTGTACAAAAACAGTGTTAGTTGCTAAACTAACTCTGCACTTTCGGGTTTTAAGTTTTAAACGTTCACCCCTAGGAATCGACATTTATTAGTTGAGGGAATGCATATCCCTTACACGTCTGTGGAAAAGCAACGTGAAGGCTGCAGTGAGGACAATGACAGCACACTAGAGTGAAACAAGCATTGTTCAGTGCAGAACTCCTTCCAAAAATCACTCAGCCAAGATAGCAGTTTTTCCACAAGAAAAGAAATAAAGGGAATTTGACACATAATACAAAGTGAAAACCAGAACCTAGGTGGGGGAAGGGCGTGTGTGTGAAAATCATGTCACTGCAATGAATGTCAGATAAAAAGGGGTCTGTCACAAATCCTCCACTAATCCAATAATGCGAAAACCTCTTGGTATCACTGAGACATTGCACAAGGTAATTTTTTTTATTCTTCATAAGGCACTCTATATGTTTAGCCTTAGAAAGACAGCAATTTGGTAAATTTTCATATCATAAGACCAGGAATTTGATTTTCCTTTAAAGGTAAACTGGTTTTTATATTTAAAATTTACTATGAGCATTCCTCAGCCAGTATTTTTACCCTTAAGAAGGGACGCTTTTTGCTCAACTTCCTCCAGTTGTCAGTTGTGTGACAACCATATTTAGAGGTAATCAGACAGGTCATATTACAAAAGTTAGTCAACTCATGTGAAACCTTAGCCCTTACACTTAATGGTATGTACGATGGATTTCCAAAGAAAAGTGACTTAAATTAATTCAACCTGCAAAGTACCACAGAGCTTTCCCTATGCATGTGTTCTTTCAAAATATTGTATACAAATGAGAGATTGCTCTTTTTATTCTAAAGACGTTAAGGATTTTTTTCCTTGAGATATATATACACATATATGCCATGAACTAATTTAGGATCCATCAAATTCTCATCTTCCTGAACCACAATGTGTCTTCTGTGTTGGCCATCCCACCAGACAATTTTACTACTGGAGTCACAATTCTCTAAAGAAAAACTAATCCAGGATCCTTTCTAATGTAAACAGTTTGCTGCGAAAACACACATTTAAAAATAAAGCAATGTGTGGTAATAAAATAAATACAATCAGACTACAAATGTGTAACAGAAGTGGCGTTCCATAAGCACAGCTGTCTCAAAGTCCAAGCTGCAGGCTAGAAATCTTAATTTCAACTGACTCTCTCTTAATAATGGGTTACCTTCCTATAAAGCGTAAAGTCCATCTGCCCCAGGCAGATAAGTTTTGAAGCATTAAAATAGATAAAAATCTAACATTTTCTTTCTTGCATTGAATATGTGAATTCTAGTGTGCTATAATGTGAGAATTCCAACATATGACCATTATGGCATAATATCTCATAGCTCAGCTTGTCATTACTTCACTTGTAATTCTTATGTTAATTATGTTCATAATTACTATAAACAGATGTGGTAGAAATTCATGTGACCTTTTACTGCAGAATGCATTTCTCACTCTTTCCACTTTGTTTTAGCAATATAATATTAAATGAGAGGAAAGTATTTCTGACACACTCGGCGTGCATGTGTGTACATATTTAACATGAAACCATTTCTACCCCATATATTTCAGCCAAAGGACCACCTATGTGCCAGTACATTGACATGAAAATGACGGTAACTGAGAAGTCGACCCTGAAACATACCCCTAAAACACTGGGCTTAAAGTGAACCTTTTTGGCTAAACCTAGCTAAAGCCACAATTGAAGCCTAGGACATAAATGGAGCACTGCATTTTTATTCAGCACCTTTGTTAATGCAGCAGTATCCTGCTTTACAACTACAAGTACATGACAGCCATACAGCAATTTATTTTACTCACAGCCCAACCATCACCGTCTGTACACAAAACACATTTACAATAAAATCACTATGGATTTCATTAAGAGAAAGCCTACTCGAATTTCATTTCTTTGGACCTAATCTATAATTAGTGTGGACAGACAGGTGCAAACCCTTCTCCTCTACAGATGGCTACTGGAAATGGTGCAAAATAGCTCCTTCTGTTTAAACAACACACAGATAACCTGCTCTGCTCTTATCACTTACAATTACCTCCATTATACTGAACTAATGTTTACTTTAATAAAATGTCCACTGTTCTCTAAACGTTATTTGGAAACTTTCATATCAATGGCAGGGAAAAAAAAAAAAAAAGGAAGATGGAAGTCAATGTCTTTCAGATGAAAATATTTTGAAGAAAAAAAAATAAAAAGCCTTGTGAAAGGGCAGGATATTTTGACTTTGATTTTTACATCTGCTGATCATTTTTCTTTACCCATGAAACCACAGAATATACTACTTCCTGATGTATTTATGCTACCATTTATTAAGCTAATCAAGTTTACAGTAAACAAGAACAAAATAACTGCAATTTTAAAGCAGTTCTATGAAGAAGTAACATTTATGTGGAAAAACAAGTCCCTTTACATTAAAAGTTCCGCATTTAACTCTTTTAGATCTTTCATGTGAAAGAAGGTGAAGGAAATGAAATCTGGAAGCCAATGTTTTAAGAATTTACACTTCCAGTCCTTACGCTAAAGTCAGCATCAGTATAAACTTATATAAGTATTCTAGGTTGCTATTAAAGGCTATATGAAAAACAGCAGGCTGCTAAGTACATGGCTCAAAGTTTTTAAATATATTCTGATTTAAAATAATTTCTTTATGCAGTTCTTCAGACAAACCATGAGAAATAACCTCTTCACAACACCAAGTTCACGTTTTATTTCAGCTGATAATGCTTCTTGATCTCTGCATGACAACTTAAGTTTCTGCAGAACAAAGAACATGATCTCTCCCCCAGTCTAACAAATCTGAAGCTCCTGCAATAGCAACATACTAATATCCTTATTCAATTAGCTAAAGATTTAACAGTAATGGACTGTGGCAAGTGGATTTGAAAGATGAAAATGACAATTGCAAGCCCTTTCTCCCATCACCCCCAATGCAAATACTGCAGATGCTTATTTCATCCAAAGTGTCTGGCAATGAGGGGTTTGCAGGCTGCACGGTACCTCAATGAAGTGAGCTTCGCATTCAATGCCTGTCGTCTGAAGTTCGTTTCAGAGAAGTGAGAAACAGGATTTGACAGGGAAGAATGTCCTGAACTGACTAGCCACTGGCCAGCACTCCAGGTGGAGCTATTTTTCTCCCCTTTATTCTATAAACAATACTTCTAGCATAAAACTCCATGTGCGCGCAGGCATACATAGTGTTAAGCATATACAGATGAGACGCCGTGTGATGTTTTACTGGTCCATTATTTAGGCAAGAAACGAGTTAACGTTAAGGTGGTCAGAAATGGTAGAAGGCAATGTTTTACTTGAAAAGATTTTGGAAACTATTTAAAAGCTCAAAGCCTTTGAAGAAAAACAACTCGTGCAGCAGTTGCCAGGAAGCAGTGACCTAACACTGCTGTCTGCATTCCATTACAAACAGAATGGTTCTTGTCTCCTCCAGCCCGCTCCCACCGTCCTGCGACGCGGGGCCGATGTCTCGCCGCTATCTCCCCTACGCCTGGCCTGGCTTCAGCTCGCCGGAGCATCTACAGGCTTACGGGTGGGGTGGGTTTTTGGTGGGGCGGGTTTTTGGTGGGGCTTGAGGTTTTTCTTCACGCTGGTGCGTGATTTGAGACTTCCGTGACAGAAAGGAAAAGTGATGCAGGAATTGAAAGTAGCAGCAATTACACTGCGAGTTCAGATATGATATAACTGACCTGCAAAAAGTTGTCAGTTATCAAATACACCACAGCCTCCTAACTGAAAACCTTGACAGCGAGCCTGTGGTGTATCTCGCAGCTAATGAAGCCTTTGCCAACTTTGTGTTTTCACAGACTGCACGGTTATGAATAAGCCATATTCAGATCCTTTTCCTAGTATTTTTGTCTATTGAAGGGGAGCCCCAGAAACACCTACCGCTAAAACCAGACCGTGTAAACAAGATACACTAACTTTCTTAGCATTCGGCTGAGCTGAAGGAAATTCCCTGATCATATTGGATTTCCTAAGGAAATCAGCCCAGAATAAACTGAATGAGGTTTTCAGACTTCCCATGGAAAGGTCAAGCATCAGCTTTAACAACCATTAGAAACCAGTTTCAATCCGCTGAGTTACCCAGATTCACTGAAACTGTTATCAAAAGAGCAGAGCAGAAAACCTGGACAATAGAATTCAAATCTAACAACGCCTTTCATGTCTTGCCTCAAACTACACTTAGCAAAGTTGCTTATTTAAACTTCCCATCGCATCTGTCAGGATGCAGAAACAGAGGAAATGTAAGGCTACAAGGGTATAATTAAATAAATTATATTCACCCTTAGCCCTACCATACTGTGTTTACAAATACAATAATTATGTTTCTAGCTACATGTCAAAAGAAAATATTTTCTGAGTCCTTCAAAAAACATGCAAGTATAACTCTAAGTAGAAAACAAGTCAAAACAGATTAGTAGACCAAAAACGGGGAGGGGAAAAAATAATAATAATAAAAATCCTGCTTTGGTCAGCAACTCAGACCACCATCAGGGGATAAATCAATTTGCAGCAGCTGTGGACAGCCATTTAAGTCTGGGGCCTGAACAGATTAATTAGGGGAAGCGATGTTAAAAGTTAAAGGGGTCAGAGTTACATTAAGCCCAGGAATATTTGCCGGAGCAAGCCCTCGGCTGTGCCCTCCCGAGCTTCCGAAGGGTCCCTTTGGGCAGCCGGGGGCCGGACGGGTGGCGCTGGCCGTGCTGGGGCGGCCGGCACGGCTCTCCCTGCGGCTTTAGGGTTGCGCAGCCACCTTCACCCCTTGCCGTGCCTGCCACCGAGGGCGACCTGCCTTCCTCTTTGCTCTGCGGGGGCCACCTCGGGGACAAGGCGTGCCGCACAGCCAGGGCGCACCGAAGCGCTTCCAGCCCTGCCGCGGCCGGCAGCGGCAAAGTTGAGCGGCTCTTTTTAGGACGGGTTTTGCTTTCTGAGGCTCTGCGGATCGCAGCCCGAGCAGAAGGGGCAGCCCCGGCCAGCTCCCCGCCAGCAGCGGGCTCCAAGGGACGCCGCCACCCGGGCGGGCAGCGCCTGCCGCGGCCCCGGGCACCGCCGGCTGCTGGAGCGGCCAAAGCCGGCGCCGAGCTCCCGGCCGGGGCAGCCCCGGCCCCTTCTCCCCCCCGTCCTGCTGCCTACTTTCAGTTTCTCTCTAACGCTCTGCAGGAGCAAAGGGCAGTGACAACCCAACCGCTTCTGCTTGCCTACAAGTCACACGCGGGTGCCCCGACTAAGGTCGCAAGTCCCTTCCCTCCGCTAGCCCCGGTGCGCCCAGCCTCCTAACTTTGGCAGTAACAAAAGGGATCCAAGTCGCCCAAAAGTCCCAGGCTCGTTTGCGTGGCCGGGAGGGTGGTTTTCATCCTTCAGCCCCCCTACCGATGTTGTTTTACCAACGTATGGAATCAGACCCTTCAGCTCAGACAGAGGAGATGCCACATTCACATTGCATTGCAGTTTTGGAAATGCAATCCCTAACGCTGCCCTGTCGTTTGGGGAAGCGAGATAACTTGCAAAAATCGCTGTGCAATTAAAGGCGGCGTGCACAGCCCGAAATATTTCTTGCAAAATAGCCTGAAGTGATGTTGCCAGTGCTACATAATCCCGTGATTAGAATGGAACAACAACAGCAAAACACCACCAGAAATATTTCAGGCACTCCGGTTCACATTGGCTAGCTCGGTCATCTGGCGACAGGGGAGGCAGGAAAAAAAAAATAAAAGGAAAAAAGACGAGTCCTAAATCGAGACAGAAACCCTACGCTGCGTGCTTCGGAGGGCTGTTTTCTTGCAGGAGGGGGTGCTTCGCTTCCTGGGCTTTTGAGAGATCCGGGGTGCGAGCTGGAGAGCGGGGGGACAGCGGGTGGGAAGCTGCATGCAGAGCTAGCCGTGCCCGGCCCGGCGGCAGCCCCGGCCCGCCCGGGTTAGTCACAGCCCCGAGCAGCCCTAGGGGCAAGGAGAAAGGGGAGGAAAAGTGGGGTTCGGGTGTCTCTCCCCCCCCCTCCGACCCCAACCCCGGCCCCGCGCCCCGTACTCACACTGCAGAGGACCGGAGATTCCCACCATTCGCCACGGGCTGCGAGCTGCAAATAAAAGTTCCCGTCCTGCTCGGGGGAGAGCCGGCAGCCCCGGCTGCTGGAGGGGCGAGGGGGTGGGAAAGGGGAGAGCAGCGCGGCGCGGCTTCCCTGCCCAGTCCAGATGATCCACGTCCACAAAAGTCAAAACGAGCTGAGGAGAAACTCCAGCTGCTCTTCCCCCCTCCTCTCTCTCTCTCTCTCTCGCTTTCTCTCTCTCTCTCTCTTTTTTTTTTTTTTTTTTTTAAAGGAGGATCAGCTCGAGAGAGAGCCTACTGGTTCCAAGGGAAAGCACGAGAACCAAAAAAATCAAGTCTCCAAGCCGCGATAGCGAACGCCCGGGTCCTTCTCCTCCTCCTCCTCCTCCTCCTCCTCCTCCGCAGCCAGCCGTGATGTGGAGCGCAGGGAGCGGCCGCTGTCAGTGGCGGGGGCTCTGCTTGGCCCCGGGCAGCCGACGCATAGCTCTGCCCCGGGCGGTGCCGAGCCGGTGCCGTGCCGAGCCGAGCCGAGCCGTGCCGTGCCGAGCCGCCCAAGGATGCTCCGCGCCCGGCTCCCCCGCTAGCAGGCACCTCGCGAGGCAGGCAGCATACTGCCGGCAGCCGGCCCGGCCCCGCTACCCAGGTGCAGGGGGGGAGGGCTTAAAGCAGTGGGAGGTGATAGAGGTAGGAGACATCTGTGTCGTGAGGAGGTTAGTGGGGGTCAAGTATATGTTAACAATAGGCGAGCGCGGTCCCTCTCGGGCAGCCTGCCTGCTCTTTCTTTCTCTCGCTCGCTTTTACCGGGTGGACATCTAACTTGCTCCCTAATGATGCCTCCCCGGCTTTAAGAGTCCAGACTGCCCTGCAGTAACCCAAGACAAACACTTTCTCTAGCCATCTGGAGAGCTCCTGGCTGCTCTGCCTGTGTCTCATCACTGTGTGAAGAGACAGCAGCGCTAGAAATCAAGCCACTCTCAGATCTACTCTCTAATCCCCTTCTGTTAGCTGATTTCCAGTCAGACTGTTTGCTTTCGCATTAGATAATAGCCTTAGAGAAAACAATTATCATTTTCTTTTTCCCTTTGTTTTTTGTTCTTTATAAAGTACAGTATCGAGGAAGGCCTTCCTCTCTCTCTCTCCCTCTCTCTCTCTCTTTTTAAAAGAAATTTATAGTCTTTCATGGCTTGCAGAACCCAGATGCAATTTCACACTTTCCTGGAAGGGGATTCTGGATTCTTCTAAACGCAGAAACGCGATCACAACTGCAGTGGAAATTAATTACTATCATCCACAATTAATAGAAGCTTGCTACCATTTGACTTTGTGTTTCATTACATAATCATTTCAGCAGGCATCCATATATTTTCCGATTCATCAGTTATTCCCTTCCATGTCTCTCAGAGAATATTATTGTCAGTGATGCAACCTACGGTGAACTGGTACTTGTGCTGTCACGCTGACACTGTATAAAGAAGGCATCTCCGTGGAAAAGCACATCAACTTCATATAGAGAGGAAAAAAAGTGTTTATTTATTTATTTATTTATTTTCAGGGTGAAGATAATTGATTGGATCTGTCAGAATGGCCCAGGCATTTAGCTTTTTTCTTTTTTTTTTTTTTCTTTTTTTTTTTTTTTTTCAAATGCCAAATGTTAGGTAAAAGCATTAGTGTATAATAAACTTCTCATCAGCCTGCATTGTTTATTGCTGTACGTACACCCATACGCACACACACACATATGCTATAGGTCTGATCTTGCAAATTTACAAGTGCCTAATTTTAAGCGCTTAAGTAGACCTATTGAATGCAAAGTAACTTTACATGCATTTACAACAGGCCACATACATGTCCTGGAAAGGACATTTGTGAGCATCGTTTATCCACCTCTGCGATGGGCTTTGAAAATTTGGTTGACTCTGAAAATATGTTTAAAATAAGTTTTATGATCTGAATAGATCTACTTTTTCTACAGATATCTACACAGAGCTCTAATGAACAGATTGGCATAGCGTAATAAGGGGTCAAGTTTACCTTGAAGTAAATTCAGCTCAGCGGAGCATAAATCGGGACATGTTTTGTTCTACAGTGATTTTAATTTACAAAGATGGTGAGAAACCACAAGCCTGGCACTGATTTCTGATTTAAAACCTAACTGTTTTATAGCGGTCTATTTCAAGGCCAAAGTAATTGGACAATCTTTAAAAGATATTTTCAAATATTTTTAAATAATCTAAAACCAGCATCTTTCCTAAGACTGCCTTTGTGTGCTGCAGATCTAGAAACTTTAGTTGAGCCTGCAGATCTTTGTGATATGATACTTTCATCCCCATTGTTGAATATGTAAGCTGAAAAATTAGTAAGAGATTTGCCAATGGTCACAGAGTACATTTTGTTGTAGTGTCAGTCCTAATACTTAGTCCTGATTCTTAGCATAAAGAAGAAAAAAAAAAAAAGAAAGGAAAAAAAAAAAAAAACACAGCACTTACCTCTGGCTTGTACCTTTAGTCTGAAAAATCAATTGACTTTCTAGGTATTATCTTCCAAAATAGGGAAGGAACATCATTTAGAAACTCTGGAAACTCTAATCTGAGCTATCAGCTACTAAATATCCACTTACAAATTGACTAAAGTTTACATACTTATGTTTTCCCTTTCCCTAATGAGAATAATACAGAAATCACCTTTTAAAACACCAGCCCTGGCTCATATGGCACAGCATTTCCCATTGTGCCAAGTAAGGACAAAGCCTGCTCAGATAGCAAAGTGTAGCAGAGAGCAGAAAATACAGACTCCCTCATGGTAGCTATACTTTCCCCAGACATGCTGGGAGAATAAATTGACACGATTCCTAAACCCTAAAAGATCGTAACCATCAAATATTGTCATTATATTCCAAAGCTGATGACTGAAGCCTGGCTTATTGCAAACTTCTCTTACCCATACCTTTTTCTTCTCTCTATTTATTTCCTGGAGAAAGTAGATATGTTTTAGTGAAAAAGGAAAAATAAACATGTTCTTTGAAAGATGAATTCATGTTTCAGGAAGAAAAAAAAATGCAGCCTCACAGTAGACCTCACAAATACTTGGTAACTTTACACCCTGCAGATTTTTTCTGCAGACTGTAGCTGCCATGTCTGATTTGACATATGAAAGATTTACACTGTGTATTGCTGTGTGACATTGTGTGAGAGAAAGGCTGGTAGAAGTATAGTTGCACATGGAAGTCAGAAATATCCTGCTAGGCTGTCCAAATCTGACTGTATTTTGATTGTACATAGACGGATCAAATGTTCAGAGCTGAAACATGGCTTGCTCTTTGCTGTGAATAATTATATTATGGGCAGTCATCTGCACTGAAATTCTTGGAACAGAATTTCTATATCAACTCACCTCACCGCTGTTTAAAAATAGAGACAAGTATGTCCCTCCTAATTGTCACTGCCTTGCAACTCCAAGTGTCAAACGTTGTCACACATCCCCGTCCAGAATCTGCTCAAACACTTTTCCACTCAAACTGTGCAGACTTGAAGTCCACGCCTGTTTTGCCAACGATGTCTTTCTATTAAAGCAACTTCCATTCCCTGAAAGGCTCATTTTCATCCTCCAGGAAGCATACAAGAAGCTCCCTGTTTGTTTCATTTGGGGCTGGATTAGGCCTTAGAGTATGTATGGCGGCTGGATTGTGGCTGCTGCAGCTCTCATTCGACAAGCACTCATTTTGACTGAGTGGCACAATAAACGTTCATATAAAATTAAATAGTCAGATACAATGGTAAGCTGGATCTCTGACAGCTTTAATTTATAAGCCTTCCCTGTGCCTTTCCCTTGAATTTAAAAGTCTATTTTACATTTTAGCATGGGTCATGCTTTGTTTTCATCTCCTGCTTGTTGCACACCTTTTGCAGGTCTCATGTTCCAGAGGACTGCAGCGGGAAGGAGGCAGCTGCACAATGAGCATCAATGTTAACAGATACTTTATTTGGAAAATCCTTCATGGTTTGGCCAGGGTACAGGCTAAATCCTGCCTTTACCCTGTGCAACAGGACAAGCGTTTGATAAGAGGAGCAGAAAATGTGCAGCAGCAGGATAGATCCACCCTTTAGTATGCAAAGCATGTCCACTAGGTGATGTACATGCTGCAAGAGCTGCCATATCACCTGCTTGTCTCCCTTCATGCTATTGTTTACCCTCTGCTTTTGGTCGTGATGAAAATGTATTAAGTTCCTTCCAAATCAAAAGAAAGAGGCTATCTACTTTCAGGAGTTTGCAGCCCCACGCTGATGTATATTTTGATGTCTTCTCCTTGTCTGATGTGATAGATTTTAGCCTTGCTTCATGTATATTTATTTGGGGAATTCCTTAATTAAATTCTATGCTAAGGACATTTTTTGCATTCTTCTTTGCCTTTTGACATTGTCAGAACTCCTAAAAACCCTTTACTGTCACACCATACTGAAGTACTTTGCACAAGTATATATGCACTGTGACAGAGAAAGAAAAGCTGGGTTATTTTGGAATGCATAAGTAAAAGATCACAGAAGCAAAATTTATATATTGATGGTCATTTGCAGGAATGCCAGCTTTGTCACAACAGTCACTTATTTTCAGGGAAATATGGCTTCTTATTTAAAAAAAATTCTTTTCACAAGAAAAAATCTACTGGTTAAATATAGCAGCATCAAGAAAAAGAGGGAGAAAAGTGTTTTGAAAACTTTCACAGACGCAAAAAGCTTATCTTGTCTTACTCTGTTTCATATGATTTATTTATACAAATAAATATATGTTAAATATTTATTACATGAATATTTAATCTTAAATGTATTTTAAAATAGAAAATATTTATTTTTAGTGTTGAGATTTTTTTTTCTCTGCTGAAAACAAAATGATAGGTTGCATTGGAATAATGCAGGCTCAGAGCTTCTTCTGTAACAAACGCAAAAACACCAAAATGAAAAGAATGAATTCCATTTTCCATCAGTGCCAAAGAGCAGGAAACATTTTACTGTTGAGGTTCCTGGAAGCAATAAGTGCTGTATTAACTGCCATGCAGCACGCGCACACACTCACACAGGGTACCTCACTGAACCAGGAAAACCATTGCCCTAACGCACATGCATCCAGTTCCTTAACTTCCCACCTGCTGGGCAGCCACCTGCAATAAGCAGTTGTGGTCAGTTATCAGACAGGAATAAAATAAGCAGTCACAAAGCTGTTTACCTAAACGCCATGAGAAATCCCCCAAAAGCTGAGCTGCAGGCAGAGTTGCTCATGCAACCTCCAAAGGCCAACATGTTCCCTAAATTTGCCTACTGCTTAACAGCAAGCATCTGCAACATACATAATGGTGAGCATGAATAAAATACTCGAAAGTAATGGATCCAAGGTGCAGGAGCTTGTCCAGGTTTTCTTCTGTGCATACACAGCTCCTCAGTGATAGGTCTCCTAAAAAGTCCGGTAGCAGAAGGGTAACAACATAACTCTCTTATCTTTTCCACTGACGTGTTGACAGGACATTATTCCACTTACACATGAGCTTAAATTGGGAATATAACTGTGTTTTCCTGCTGGCTACATCTAAGCAATATACTGACAGGGCTGCTGGATCGAAGCTCTGGCTCATTCAGATTTCATGAAGTGAAGTGAAGTCCTCTTTTGTGATAACAGATCTCCAAATCTCCAACAGCAAATGAAACCAAAGTGGACTAGTTGGGAACTCTATTAATATTATGACCTCAGGATGATGCAACTGAAATCACATTTTCTATTCCCCCACAATTACTGTTTATATTTACATCAAACCAAATTGAACAAATATATATTTTAAAGCCTACACCTGGGAAACAAAACAAAACAAACAAACAAACAAACAAAAGACTGTTCTTGAAAGCTGTTTTTGTTACAGTGATTACTTCAAAATGTATATGTTTGTTGTTTGTTTGTTTGTTTTTTAATCTGGAAAACTGTGTCAGATATCCATAAATAATACTTTAGAATATGCTTAAATAAACTATTCTAGTTTCCTTTGCATTGTATTTACAATCATGTACATACCTACAAGTTTTGACTATTTATATGCTCACAGTTGAATTTATACTTTGCCTTGCCTTTGTGATTATTTTATAATCCACAAGATAATAATTTAAAAATCAAGGTTTAACTGCAGTGTAGTGCACCACTTAAGCTGGGAAAAAAATATTAACATAAAGTAGGTATCTTATTTTATTAAAATAAAATAAACACCACAGCAAACAAAGATGGTACTTCAAAGTTTCAGGCTGCTGTGGAAAAAACTCAGCTAGATAATCGATTCAGATATTACTTCACTTGTTGGACTCTATTTAAAGCCTGGTTTATTTTTAGAAAGAAACTGATGAAATCTAGTTTGCTCAGGAATAGTTATTTGCAGATCAATAGCAACTTAAAATGTTGTCTCATATGCACATCATTACAGGGAAGATGCTTTGATACATCAGTCACTTATTACATCTGCTCTCAGACAAACAGGAAAAGTAGCAGTATTGAAAAAAAATGGAGTCTTATAAAAGACAGAAGCCATTTTTCCCCTTTCACTGACAAAAGCGTTTTTCAAAAAAAAAAAAAAAAAATTAAAGATGAAAGTTAAAAGGATATTGGAAATAAATAAACCATAATGCAGAGAGGGCAAAGTACAGTGTGAGAAATACTGTTTATACAACAAAAAGGAAATAAGCTTAACACTTTTAACTCTACGTAGTGCTATTCAAAAATGTACATTTTAAAGGGGAAGTAACAAAGATGTTGGCTGTGAATGAATCTGCCTAAGAAAACCCAAGATATATGGTTAAAAAATAAAGCTAAATTCAGCCACCTTTAGCTGAACAGAGTAGCAAGCAGTTCTGATATGTTCTCTGTCAGCTCATTGGAACTTTCCTTGAAATAAGGTGCTGCTGCATGTGTCAAAATCTCATCCAAAGTGCCATTATAATTTATTGCCCGTCTACAGAAACAACCTGATTCTGTCTCACTGAAATAACTGACGTGTTTGGCCACTGATTTCCTAGGAAAGGATCATAACTAGAACGCTCACAGACCTTATTGCTAAAAATACTCTCCTTTTCAAATCACATGTTTTTAGCTCATACTTCTTCCCTTCTTCACAATTACTTGCCTTTTAACCATGGGCAAAAAAGTAAACAGTATGTGTTTGATAGTTGCATCCTACATAACAGAAACCAAGTAAGTCAAATTTAGAAGGCCTTTTAAAAAAGCTCAGAAGTAGAAACTATCTTTAGACTACAAGACAAAAACATGTGAAAATGTGTAAAGGACTAATTTGCCTTATTTGACTTGCATTTGTCTTGCACAACTTGACTGTGTCTCCAAGCCATCCAAGAGATCCAAGAAGAAGAGACTACTGAGACGCTTTCATCACCATCAGGACTTGGTGCTGCCAAAGATGCCCCTGCCACCTTGCAAGCAGCTTGAAGAACTTGACATACAAGCCTTTTGGAAAGTTCCACAGCACAAATGCACTGTTTCTGACTAAATATTTACATTTCTGATATCACTCTGTTATCTGAGTGGGAAAGGGTAACAATATCTGCATTTTAGAGAAGTACACAAGTGGAGGTTGGCTCTTGGTCTCGTAAGCATGAGACTTCCTGTGCCAGCAGCTGAAGAGAGAAGTTACAGCAGGTTCTGCTCTTCAGTTCTGATGGGGAAAATCTGCAAGGGAAAGAAAGAAAGAAAGAAAGAAAGAAAGAAAGAAAGAAAAAAAAAAAAAAAAAAAAAAAACAGATTTTAAATTTGAGGTAGAGAATTCTTTTATATGTGTTTGATGATAAAACATGATGTTGGGGTTGTCCCAGACCTGAACCAAGATAATGCAAGATAATGTGCTCTCTTTGCTGCTCTCATAACTGTTTTTAGCAAGCTATAGGCATCAGTCCCATTCTCTGAGCGATGAAGACTGGATGTGGTGTTTTGGAGGTTGTTCCACATCAGAAAAGTTATGGAATTCGTCTTCACAAGAATTGCATATCTCACAGAGCATCAAGATCAATATGTATACTATATGTATATACATATACTCATATACTTATATATATATATATACTTGCTTTTCTATGGTCCACTGACTTGTAGAATGAGTGGGATGCAGGATACCTCACAACTTAAAAAAAAAAAAAAAAAAGAAAGAAAAAGATAGGCAGACAGATAGAAAAAGGCAAAGCCCCAACCAAACAACCAGAATTTTTCCTCCTTCACACCCTGCTTTAGCTATTCTTCCCAAAGTCTTCTAAGGAATGTTGTATATGAGAGCTCTCTGATTTTGTTTTTTCTTTTATTTCTTTGTTATCAAGAGATTTATGATTTTACTCCATGGTTTTGGAGCTAGTTGCTTGGAACTAATATACAATATTCTGTGTCACTGCACTGCATATGGGTAAATATCAGTGTCTGTAATGTATCCTTTGTAATAACTTAATTTCTAATATGCAAATTATAATTCTGAGAGATGAGATACAGGAAACTTGAATTGAGTTGTTAATTAGAGACAATTAATCTCAGACTTCACAGACCTCTCTGCCTACTGAAACAATGGATGGCCAGGATAGTGGTCAGTCACTGAGAAATAAGTGAGCTAGCACTGTTAGATCACTGCAAATACATTACCAATTGTGCATAAGGCATATACAACTGTCCAGTTTCTGCAGTGATGTGAATTGTCAAAAAGCACCAGTTTTACCCTGTGGCCTCAACAACCACTTCTACTGACAAACTGATCTCCATAAGTTTCCAGCCTATTTTGCAGTAGGAGAATATGTCTTTATTTCCAAGGCATGAATGATCTCTACAGTCTAAACAGTACTTTATTAATAACATGGGTATCATGAAGCTGTCATTAGACATTATCAAGACCAAGAATATACTGTATTGTTCTTTTGTGCGTCCATATGGTTTCCCAATATTCTCCCTCTATTGGATTGTGCTTGGTTTTGGCATCTGAAAGCTATCTGGAACAATATGCTACAGGTTTCCAATCATGTCCATGTAATTGGAGTAGCACCATACCAAGACCATAGCTGCTGGCATCTGCTGAAACAGCTGTAGACTTAGAAACATCACAAAATGCCAGAACTGAGGATGTAGTCACTACAGTCTTCAAACCCTCAAAAGCACATTCCCGTTCTTTATCCCATTTCTTTTCAGTGTCTGTTCTAAGCAGTTTATAAAAGAGATTGGCCTTTTTAATGAGAGGTTAAGTATGAATTTGCTTCAGATTTTATCATGCTGATGAGCTATGCTAGTTCTGATGCATTTTTATATGGTGGTATTTCAAATATAGCCTTGATTTTTTCCTGCCTCCATTTTATTCTGTGTCAGTCATATACGCTGACACAGACTGCCATAGCCTGTATTTTCCTCTTTCTATCAAACAACTTCTGAACTTGTATTAATCTTTATGTTTTAAATGTGTCTCTAACTCTTGATAAACTACAATCTAAAGGTGTAAACAAACATCTCTCTCTATATATACACTTACATCTAAGACGTATACAAACTTCTTTGGAATAATTCAGAGGTATCCATAATGCCAAACTGATTGCCAATACCGTCTTTTCTGAAAGGAGACATCATTTCAGCATTGTCATGATGAAGTGGATCTTGTACAAATCTTGTACAAATCATCTTGCAAGGACACTGGCTTATCACTTGATTCATAATTATATCTTCCTGCTGACAAGAATAGACCAAGGAAAGAACTATTGAGTCTACTTCTGTGATACTTTCACAACTGATAACAAAGAAGCAGACCAAAATATCAGCTCAGTTTCCTAACATCCTGCAGAGATTTCTTTTGAACTATGGGAAATACTTTAAGCATGAGAAAAACATATATTACTTCAATTGGGTTAAACCACTTTTTTTTTTTTTCCTGAATTTGACAGATTTCATCAAAATGGCCTTGATTCTCCTGTGTATTGTGCAGAACCTTCTTGAAAGACTGGCTTATAGTGATGGTAGGTGTGGATGGTCTTTGTCAAATCATAGAATCATTGTAGAATGGCTTGGGTTGGAAGGAACATTAAAGTTAATCTAGTTCCAACCCCCCTGCCATGGGCAGGGACACCATCCACTAAATCAGATTGCCCAGGGTCTCATCCAACCTGGTCCACAGCTTCTCCAGGCAACCTGTGCCAGTGTCTCATTACCCTCACAGTGAAGAATTTTCTTCTAACACCTAATCTAAATCTCCCCTCATTTAGTTTAAAACCATTCCCTCTTGTCCTGTCACTATCTGACTGAGCAAAAAGTCGCTCTCCATCTTCTTTATAAGTCCCCTTTAAGTACTGAAAAGCCACAGTAATGTCATCCCAGTCTTCTCTTCTCCAGGCAGAACAGTCCCAGCTCTCTCAGCCTTTCTTCACTTGGAGAGGTCCTTCAGCCCTCTGATCATCTTCATGGCCCTCCTCTAACAGATGGCCCATTCTAACAGATTCACATCCTCATTTCCTCTTCTCTTCTTTCCTCTTTTTTCCTCACCTTTCCTCTCCTTTCCTCACCTTTCCTTGTCTTCTTTCCCTCTGTGTTTTCTTTTGTTTACTCACTTTTTCTTTTCTTTTTGTCTTTTTATCTATTTTTCCTTCCTTCCTTCCTTCCTTCCTTCCTTCCTTCCTTCCTTCCTTCCTTCCTTCCTTCCTTCCTTCCTTCCTTCCTTCCTTCCTTCCTTCCTTCCTTCCTTCCTTCCTTCCTTCCTTCCTTCCTTCCTTCCTTCCTTCTTTCCTTCCTCCCTCCCTCCCTCCCTCCCTCCCTCCCTCCCTCCCTCCCTCCCTTCCTCCCTCCCTCCCTTCCTCCCTCCCTCCCTCCTGTCCTCCCTTCACTCCTCCCTTGTTTTCACCTTTGCTCTCTCACTCCCATAAGTTCTTACCGCTCTGCCAGTTATCCCACATTTTTTTAATTTACCTTGCCTTTCAACTGTAAGATTTCCATGCGGTGTATTTGTCAGTTCTTTAAAATCCTACATGTCAGGCACTCTCTGATATATTAATTTCTGTTGCTATCAAAGCCACAAGTCTCTCTGTATTCAGTTTGAATCTATCAAGACTTAAATCACATCAGAATGTGCTTATCAAACATGTTAAGGGCAATGTCTTAGCAGCACCTTCCTTTAGAAGGACAAATTATTTATAAATATTTTCTGCTTCATTTCATATTGGATAAATTGGCATGTTATATCAGTGGTATATCACCACTCTTCGCACTAAAGAGTATGTCTCTGCTCCTTGTGCTAAGTTTTTTGTAGCACTAATTTCACACATGCCATTTGATTATAATCACAGCTGGAAATCTGGACAGCATTACATTTTATTTAATAATTAATTTCCGATATGGTGTCAGAAAGCAGTGTAAAAAGAGAGGAAAGAGCTGCTCTGTTTCACAGATGTAACATCCAGAGGCCAATGGTAATGCTGGGGACAAAGTTCAGTGTGGCATAATGGTCTTCCTTAAAAAAAAAAAAAAAAACGCTGTGATTTACAGTTCTTTCCATAATCATACTCATGCTTCTGGCCTTGAGAACTAGGAACTACAACTTGTTTTGTTAATATTTGCTAGTGTTTCTCCTTACTAACAAGTACTTACATTTCCAGCAAGAATCAGAGTAACAGAGAACAAAGGACTGGGGAGAAAAAAATAAGTATAAACCCTTCCCTCATCTCTTCTGCCAGTCACACAAAAATTGTTTTATTCTTAACAAAAATATGAAACCTGCCACAGTTTATATATCAGCACTTTGGTTAGATCCTGCACTGGATTCCCAGTGTCAAGGTCACAGGGATCTCAGCACAAACCTACCTGCCAAAAGCTTCTCTCCAGTATCAGCCAAGAATATGCAAGAGCGATCCTGCTGGTCCTCCCTAGTTATATCAGTAATGTCTTCCAAAATAACCCCTAGTGCAAATCCCCTTAATGCAGGTAAGAATTTGGGGCTCTACTGTCCACAGCCAGGAGGGGTGGAGCTCACTGTCAGTGCTGGTCAGCAGATCCTTTCTTATAAACTGCTTGGAACAGACACTTGAAATGGGATAAAGAAGAGGAGTGTGTTTTTGAGGGTTTTGTCTATTGACTACCTCCCCAGTTCTGGCAATTTATGATGTTTCTAAGTCTACAGCTGCTTCAGCAAATGCCGAAGCAGGGTTTGCATCACTATACAGGCACAACAAGACTAGCATCTCCACTCTGCTCTGCTGATACTCTTGGTTTTATCAGGTATCACTCTACCATTCTTGATATAGACAAAATACTACAAGAAAAACAGCACTTTCACCTCATCCAACAATAATCTTCCTTCCACTTTGGGACCCAGACTTCATCACCTAAGCAAAGACAATTTGCAGGTAATTAGATTACTCCACCCACAGCACACACCGCAGTAATGTCTGTTGTCTTTCAGAAATATGGTCCTGATAACAGTACAGTATCACTTACGTGTGTTGAAATATGACCTAATTTAACAACAACAACAACAATAAACTTTGCAGAAAGTAATATTTAGTAAATATACAGATAAAAATCTAAGGAAAGGTGTCTGTAATGGATCTTCCTACTAAGGGGAGCAAGGAATTCCCTCCATTCCCCGCTGTGCTTACGTACGGAGCTTAAAATCACAAGGGAGAGGAAAAGGTCCGTCACCTTGTTTATTTCCGTACATATTAGCTTCCTACACTAGGTGGGAAGTTCTTGCAGACTGAGTGTCTTTCTCTGTAAACTGATTTCACCACTTGGATGTTATTATAAAACACTGTAGCAATGGTATCTGTAGCAAAACTAACACCGATCATTTCAAAGGGTACTCACACTATCAACTATACTATTTTGAATCGTGTGCTTTTTTTCAACCACTCAGCAGAATTGGCAAGCATAGCTTCTTTATAAAGGAACAAGAATAGATCTGTTTTTGTGGCAACTGTGGTACGGAAGAAAACTAGAGGAAATGATTCACAGGCTTTCTGATAAGTACAAAGTGTTTATAATGGCATCGTGTCATAAAGTGCCCGATTACAAGATTTAACATAACAAATATTTTCTCAAATTCTCTAATGATTATAATAGTGCTTTGCTTTTCCACAGTGCTTTTCACTAGTGTACTTCATAAACCAAAACACCAGTGAGTGGGTGATGAAATGGGGTACTGGGTGAATAAGAGAGACAATTCACCCCAGTATACACACTGTCAAGTCACTGGCAGGACTTGATCGCTGAAGGACAAGTTGAGTGCTTTCAGCCCCTGGCAGCACAGCCAGGCTCCCAACCCATCTCCACCCATCAGATGCAGCCTTATGGTAGCTTGTGATGGAGAAATGCAGAGGAAGAAATCCATTCTTCCTTCAGTAATGGACTTTAACAGTAACAACTCGCCAGCTTTTCTTCCCAATGACAGAAAAATCTGAAAAGAGAAAAGAAAAATTAGAAAATATCATGAGACATATACCTTCCTTAAGTCCTGCTAAATGCACACCAACTCTGTGACATGCAAGTGAGTTCTTCACTGGAGGAGCTTTGACACAGAACCACAAATGCAACGGGATTGCTGGCAGCTGTGTCAAGGCACACCTTCCTTCAGATGGAGCCTGTCTCATTTTGACCAATAAAATGGTCAAAATTGGAAAACCTCTCCAAACCTCTCCAAAAGATTTGAAATCAGAGTGAATATCACAGAAGCAAAAATATTCTAACATAATATGTTTCTTTCCAGAGTATTGATCAGTCAGCCTTAAAGAACCTTAAAATATAACCTCTTATTAATTTGTGTTGTGGTAAATTTTAGAATAACACTAATTATTTAATATTAAGATGCAAGAAAAGTACAACAGTCAACATCTGTAGGTTTTGTATTTTTTTTCCAATAAAATGTTATGATATCTTCTATTTTTGTTGACATTCATTTAATTTATTATTGTTGTTGTTATTATAATTATTATTATTATTATTAGTAGTAGTAGTAGTAGTAGTAGTAACATAGGGCACAAATGTCCATTGTGGACTTCTCCCTGATTTGTAGTACAAAAGTATTTTGAAAGTGGTCTGACACAAGTACTACAGCTACAGGCCCCTACTCTTTTAGCTGCGAAAGGGAAGCAGCAGTTTTCCCCACAACAGTGTTATCTCAGGCTGTACCAGAGCTCTCACACACACAGCATGGCAGCAAAGTGCTCAACTTCTTTTCTTACTTCTCCCCAAGTAAGCATAGAATGATATTCCCAGCCTGACCTGAAAAATGCAAGTCCCTTTCTACTTCCCCAGATTAGCTTCCATATTGCATTTGATCAGATGTAGGTTGGTCTTGGTGTATTTATGGCCTCCTTTACTATCTCCTGACTAATATATATATATATATATATATATATTTGTATACTATGCAGTCAACATAGCAAAAAAAGAAAAAAGAAAGAAAAAACACAAATTAAAAAAAAAATCTCACACAAATGCTTGCTGAGGGTCTGGTTAAGGGTCTGACAGTTTCAGAAAAAAGACAGAGAGCATGGCTTACTGATAAAGGACTTCTCAAAGTTGGCTACTTCAGCACATGGCTACTCTATTTGTGTAGCCATGTGCTCACTTCTGACATTCTCTAAGCGTGGTCCAAGCCAGCCTAACCTTGGCAGTCCATGCATAATCTGTCACCTGTTTTGGTGGCATCAAATTTTGTATCAATTTTAATTTGAGCTTCTCTGTTTTTTTTTCCTCTTGAGTGCCTCTGGTTTCTTGATAATGCATCTCTTTCCTTGATGCATTTTCTTCCCTGCAGTTTCATTTCATGGCACTGTTTTGAAACAGATGCTCTGGCTACTTGCACAGTTAGTCCTGCCAGCTTCATGGTTCTTCCTTGCTGTTTTTGACTGTAACCCTCAATTTACTAAGGCCTAATTGTAAGAGAGAATGTGGAAAAAAAAAAAGAACAAGTAGGCAAAAGATAAAATGTAATGTAAGAAATTCAGCATATATTTTCTACAGCATATTTTATTTTTTAGTAATACAAGTTTCTGTTTCCATGCTTTTTGTTTGGGGTAGAATGAAAATATATATTTTTCTATAACTTAATTTAAAATGATCTATCTTGTAATACCAAATATCCAGGGAGAAAGCTGAAAAAATATTTTTGTTCCTCTTCTGCCCCTTAAATGTTTTACTTCAGAAATATTAACATGGTTGCTGCAAGCTAGATGCATAAATGTGTTTCGAATACACAAATAGATTACCTTCTTTAAGTATAAAATTAGATAATGTCAATAATACATCAGTGAAAACTCTATACTCAGGATGTCTGAGAACCCAGCTATGAACTAGGTATCTAGTTTTAGGCATCCAGATTTTACATTTTCTGTTTTAGTTTGCAATATGTGCAAAAGTTTCTCATAAGAACAATGGAAAAGCAAGTAGTTATCTATAGCAATTTTACACTTGGAAAGTCCTTGGATTTCAGCATTTGTGATTCAGCTTTTATTATTAAAAGATACCAGTACATTTGACTGTAAAATGAGATATGGTTTCCTAAAAGAAGTAAACTGGATTAGCAAGCTCTTAGCAAAACCTGTCCACTTCATATTTCCCTTTCTGTGAACTCCTTCTGTCTTCTAAGGAGAAGAAATTAGCTCTCTAGACAGCATTTCAGTCAGTGATTTCCAGGAAAGTCAACTCCTGTGCCAGAGAACATCTTTGCTCAACAGTTTTCATTAGCTATTGGAATTTATAATTCCTAATGCTAAAGGTTGTTGGTTGCATGTAAGATCATTCACTGGTTATAATGCCATTACATAAAGAACACTAAGCATGCTTCTGTTGATTTCATATAGATTGTACTTCACCTTGAATGTCATTAGACATGACATTACAGGGAGACAAAAATGAAGTGATAAAGACAAAACCCTGTGTTAATTACCCTGGAATTACCTTTCATAACAATATGTACACTAATACAGCAATAGTGGAGAAGTTAAAGTGAGGCAGATTTTAAAAGTTAAGGCAGTAAGAAGACATGACACTGTGGTTCTATTAGCTTTAAACTTTTAAAGTCCAAAGAATGATTTGAATGCCACCAGGAATGTTTGTCAAGACAAAATCAAACTATCAAACTCTTTATGGTTGATGTGGTAAAATAAAGTAACAGATAGCACCAAAGTTCACAGATTATTCAAAATTCCTACACAAATATGATTTTTTTTTTTTTTAAAGATTATTCCTTCTGTTATGAAAACTGCAGTGAAATAAGAATATACATATAACTGTGAAATGTTTGTAACCCTCAGTATATCAAACTTCTGCAGGTTTCATTAATGTGGGTCAATTTTTCAGTAAGCCTGGAGAGATTTAAGACCATAACGTTATGAACATTATGAATGCCCTAATAATTCAGGTATGACTGATGGTTAAGATAAGTTGGATAGTTTTAACCTCAAACCAAAAAAAGGGGCTTTTTTTTTTTTTTTTCCTCCCATATTCCACCCCTCTGCAATTTTGGATTTCTTTCAAAGCTGAAACTTGTGGCAAAACTCCAGGGTCCTTCTTTGTGTTTTCTTGACCTTGGACCTATTGTGTTACTATGTCATGAGGCAGAGCAGTCTAATAAGTTAACTCCTAGAGCATTTGTTGATGATAACCATGTTACAAGGAAGAGAATAGCCCCTGCCAAAAAGAAATTAGAGGAGCATTTTCTAGGGGGACTGATCCCTTTGGTAGGATATGCTGGATTTAAAAATATCATATCATGGCATAAAAAGTGACTCTAAAAAATGGAAGAAGTTTAGCTGGGGAGGAAAATCTGTATGCACAAAAAACAACAACAACAACAACAACAACAACAACAACAAAAGACTTGGTAAGAAAAATTTCAGCATATTGCCTAACTTTGCTGTAAAACAAATATTTCCATGAGAGGAAACAAATTCATTAGTCTCATTATATGGGTATGGATTCCAGAACGAGCAGCTACAGTTGAAATACCCCCAAACCCCACATCTTTGTATCTCAGATGAATTGGTCAATGGTAGGTCCACAAGCTAGGCTGAAAAGCTGCAAGTAAGCCTGGATGGTGATGAATGCTTAACTACAAACAGGTCACAGTTTGTCATGCTATTCACTGCCATTGTGAATTTCTGCAGCTTTAAATGGTCTATATTTTACTTTGAAACCTTAAACAACAGAAAATGTCAGGTTCAAGTATATATTCTCTGATTTGAGTTGCAAATGGCCTTTTATACCTACAGACACACTATTTTGATAGAACCTGTAAAACACACGTACGACATGACATATGAAAAGAGTGGAAAAAATAAATGTCATACAATTGTATTCTGCACTCTTGCTGAAATTTCAGCTTTTCTCAGAATATTCCCAGTCAAACATTAAAGTTTTCTTTGGAGTATCACAAAGGGTTAAGGCAGTTTGTTTGGCATTAGATATTTGTATAATGAGCTTTTACTGAAGTAATTAAAATTTGTTTATAATTAATACAGATGAATTGGTTTCTGCACAATAATAGTTAGGAGATTAACAAAGGCCACATTTTGGCAACAGGACTACATTCTTTTCCAAGTGCTGTGGGACTTTATCCAATGAATGTCTGTCCAATCCGGCTGATTCTTCAGAGATGCCATATGGCACTGCTATGCATTACAATTTTTTTTCTAAAAGGCAGCCATATGACATAACTGATCTTCAAAACGTTGTCAGAAGGCATTACCTAGGTAGGCTGCGAGCTGCTTTCCAAAAACTTAGCAAGCACAGGGGCTATTAATTATGAGCAAAAGAAATGTGCACACACACGCTGGAAAGTTGGCATCCTTTCCTCTCTAGTCACAGCTGAGCATCTCTTAAACTGCTCAAGCTAGGAAAGTGAAGAGGGTTCTATCTTTTTTTTTTTTTTCCTTTTTTTTTTTTTTTTTTTTTAACTTTACACATCTTCCTCTAAAACATTAATGCAACAATTTCACAATGGTTGTCTCAGAAACATCAGTTCATCTGACCCCAAGTGCCCATGGATGTCTTATTTTACCGGTAGCATGTGTTCTTACACTAACTCCACTGCTTTCACTAGCACATTTTCTTAGATCAAGAAATTGCCGCCTTTCCACACCCCCACATATGTCCTCTGAAATCAAGATGATCTGAACTATCCTTGAAGCCAGCTATATTATTTGTTTTTTATATATATTTGCCTGTTACTTGTTATAGCGCTTGCCTTCATGGTAAAGTGACTAAAAGGTCCGCGTGTCTGCATTAGTTGTTTTGAATGATGTTATGAATGATATCTGAAGACTTTGATTTTCCTCCTTGTCACAACACAGGAACTCTGGTATCATTATGGGTGCTTCATGCAGCCCTGTTCTTCTCTAGTCTCCTTACTAGCTCAGTGGGCACAACAGTGTTCATTTTCCTCTGCAAAAGCTCCCGAGCTGTTCAGCTCCCACTGCTTGGGATTTGGCAGGTCTTCTCAAACTTGCCCTGGGGACCTTTGCAGTAGTTCTCAAGTCAGAAAATTGCTACAAAACTAGGAATGGGCTATGGGTTTGTCTGTAGTGTGACCCTTTAATACTGATTTTCAGAAATCTTTTCTAATCTCCTTTCGCTTATAGGCAAGCATTTTGCCTTTAGGCTTTCCTCTTTAGAGGAAATATTTTTTCATACATTTACTCAGGGGTTTTTACTAAGACATGATCTGAAAAACTGGAAGCTGATATTGAAAATCCTCTATGTAGAATATGTTTTGAATTGACCTTATATTTTGCACATTGGAAAATGGCAAAGAATTACCATGATTGTTTTTTCATATCTGAATATGCACCATTGAATGTTGAAATGTGACCTTGTAACTGTTTCCCAGAGATGTTTCACATGAAAACTACCCGAGATAGTGATTTTGGTCATGGCTACGAGCATGTAGGTAAGGAGCTCAGTGCTGGTGGAACAGCTTGTGACATTGGTGTAAAGGATTTATCAAAACAGTACTGGATCAAAAGACTGTACCATACAGAAGGCTTTTAATAACATTACATGATTAGGTTTCCTAAAGTGCTTAGCGGCAGTGTGTGAGATACACAGACTTTCTTTTTCCTTCTCACACTACACTTGTGAATTTGTAAGTGGAAAGAGTTTCTTCTTCATTCTGTTTGAAAGCCAAGCTAATAGCTGCTTGGAAAGCTTGACCGTACTGATGACCACCGCCCTGAAGAAGCTCAACCATTTTAATTTATTGGACATTTTCTGCAATGAGAAGTGGAAATTTGGTTCCTCTGGTCTTTTTGGGCAATGCTATTCATTCAGACATTGTGGAAAATGCAGTTTCCCTAGAGAATATTTTCCTGGTCACCTCAATGGGACAACATAACTATTTATTTTTTCCCTGAATACCTTGCAGAAAAGTGGAATATACATTTAGGGGACTGGAGGGAGAATCTGACTATTACCTTTGAATTTGCTAGCCTCAGTGCAGATTCCTGCTGGAGCCAGTTGTTACTTAGAAACCTGGAGTCAGGCAATTACCAGGCTTCAGGTTGGAAGATGGTGACATCTGTGAGCAGTACATGTTTTTATGTTTTGCTCATGATTGCAGCACATTACGTTAATGTGTAATTGCTGTGATGCATGCACCTATTAATGCTTCCTGTGAGGGTTTTAGTGTGATGTAACATATGCGAGTATTCAAAGAACTCATGCTTGGACTTTAATGTAGATCTTGCTAAGGTACACGGAAAGATGTAGGGCTAATAAACAGGTTTATGAATGAAAGCAGAGTAGGTGGCACCTTTATTGAGTATCCTAAATTCAGAACCTCACCAACCAATGAATATTCAATAAATAATGAATACGTGCATTTCTATTTTTGTCATCAATTTTAAAAGTATCAAATAAACACAACAATTTAGAAAGTTATCAAGTATAAAAAGAACAGACATGTTTTCCTGTTAAGCTTACAAGCACACATATGTTCTCTGTATTGTGGCTGCTGGTTAAGTAGTGTATAGGTAAAGTAGTGTGTATATATTTATTTATTTATTTATAGCGTTAGAATTAAGGCAAATTTGATGTGTCCAGAATTGTCCTTATTGTTTTGTGACACAGCCTGCTGACAAAGGGATTTCTTTAGGGGACATGCAAGGAACAGTGTGTTGAAGAACACATATGCTTCAGAGATAAAAGCCTGAAGGTGACGTGCAGATGACAGCAAAGTCAGAGAAGAGAGAGCCCACAGCTGCCACATTCTCGAGAGTGTGTGGCCTTTCCTCCCAGCCGCTTTGCCTAGGAGAAAGGGCTGTTTCTCTTTTTTGCTCCTTGTCCAGCGTCATGAGCCCCAGTTAAGTGCTTTTTTTTTCTGAATCTGAGTCTAGGATACATCATGGGTTATTACACAGGGAGTTGTTATAACACAAAAAATATTGACTGTAACAGCTGTTTCATAAGTGTTAAAAGTTTACCATGAAAGCATGAACTAAGGCAGATTTATGAATATGTTATTTTTAACATCTCTTTGGGATAAAAACATATTTAGAATATATGCAGTAAAACCCCTTATGAAAAGTAGTTACTTGACATGTAGAAGACACACTCTCCAAAGTTTAAGAACTTGTTATTCTTCATAATATGAAAAGCAATTAGAATACATTATGAACTAATCTTATGTCAAACTATATCCTTGAGAAGAAGACATGTTGATTTACAGAAATTTTAAATACATCTTGAACTGATAAACTTTTTTTTTTTCCATTTCTGCAAGAGAAAGACATTTAAAATGACCAAGCCAAAGCATTCCTAACTTCAAAAAAATATATATATTTTTTTTTCTGGTGCCAAGTTTCATCTTGGAGGGAACTTTTATAGCTAATTTAAAACACCGTAAAAGAGGATTTATAATGGAAATCTCTACCCTTCCTATAACAGCATTAGCGGGTGCCAGCCTCTAACAAAAGTCCATATTCTGCCATGATGTACTGAAAGCAATGTGAATAGAATGCCATTATTTGAAGTGAGAGGAAATGAAATTCAATTCATCCATCTTAATAGAATACTCTTATATTTAAGAGATAATGTCAGTAGAATAGAACATTGTCACAAGAAAATTAACTGCTGCTGCTGCTACATGAACACCAGGGCAAAGCTGAGGTACTTAAACAAAATAAATTTGGAGCTAAGCTGATGGTTACTTTTGAAATGGGAAATCCTGATCTTGTGACAATGCTCTGCTACACAGGTTTTATATTTATCTTCAAGTGTGGCAGAACCTCAGGAGCAGGAATGCTTCTTCTGGGGGCAATGGTAGCTTATGAGGTCTGCATTTCCCCTTCCTATTCCAGCTGTTTGCTCTCTCTCCCATTGTGCTCTTCCCTCCTTTCCTAGCAGTTAGCTGTTAGAAATCAGCACATTGGTCTGGGGTTTAAAACGGCCTCCATCCCAACCCTGTTTTTTTTTTTTTTTTTTTTTTTTTTTTTTGACAATTATTTTTCTGTCAACAATTTCCAGGTCTGGGTTTTGCCTGGTTTCACAAAGGATGGTGTTGACACAACCACCAAGGCTGCTCACGGTGGGGCGGGAAAACGAGGCAAGCAGAGACGTGAGCGCCTTCCATCATTAGCATTGCCTGCAAAGCCAGCCTTGATGAAGTGACAGCCCCACTGACAGCTGCAGGCAGGACCCCTTGCCTAGCAGTGTCTGTTGTGGCAGTGTCTGTGCTGCCTTCGGTTGCTGACCTCCTGTTCCTGTTTGCACACACGCGTACTTTGAAAGGCAATGCTGGAAGAAGTCCAAGGCGTGTTCCCTTTGCTCCTCTTTGTATGAGAGTCGAGCGCTGAAACCAGGTGCAAAACTTTTCAGCCAGGTGTTGAATTCTGTCTTGGGACATTTAATCAAAGTCTGAATAGCACTGAGATTTGGGGGTGTACAAGTGATGTCGGTGTGATTGCAGTTCTGCCACGTGTTGCCACTGTGCTGTCCCTGCGGAGGACAGAGAAAGATGCTGCAGGCACTGATCCATGCCAGGGAGGGGACAGTTTCTTCCATTCCTGCCTTTCCTGCATTAATACCAGTATCCTGTTCCTCACAATAGTGTTTTGAGCTTTATGGATACTGGCCAAAACAGGGAACAAAGTTATTTCACCTTGTACTATGTATATTTAAAGTACTTATCACTCTCTACAAATATCTGAAAGAAGGTTGTAGCAGGAAGGGGTCGGTCTCTTCTCCCAAGCAATAAATGATAGAACAATAGGAAATTGCCTCAAGTCATGCCAGGGAAGGTTTAGGTTGGACATTAAGAAAAACTTCTTCACTAAAAGGGTTGTGAGGCATTAATTAGAACAGCCTGCCCAGGGAAGTAGGTGGGTGTTCAATAGTTACACCACCCTGAGATATTCAAAAGAAGTGTAGATGGGGTGCTTAGGGACATGGGTTAGTGGTAGATTTGGCAGTGCTAGGTTAACTGTTAGGCTTGATGATCTAAGAGGTCTTTTCCAACATAAATGATTTTATGATTCTATTGTTTATAAACCATCAAGTTGTTTCAAAATAGTGTGTTCTGTAATAATTCAAAACCCTTTTGCACTATTACTTTCATTAACACAGACCTGATTCTCGCCTTATGTACAGAATGGTGAGTAATTCAGAGAGACAAAATTCATCCAAAGATGATTAGCAATGCATGAATGAAGCCAATTTTATATCATAGTTTCCCTTTCTATTAAGACCATAAGGTACCATCATGTTAATCTAGTCTAGGCTCTTGCATTACACAGGCCAGAGAGTTTCACTGAGTGATTGCTGCCTATAGTTCAATAACTTGTAGCTGAGCCAAACTTCATTATTTCTCTCAAGGTATGCAGACCAGGTTCCACATTGTAGAGAATTCTCACAAACCTGAAAAATTTATTCCAGTATTCAATTAAACCCGAGTATGATTATAATTTCTAATATGATATATAGATATTCCTGAGGTACTTACCTTCACATTCTGAGTTCTAACAAAAATATTTTCTTTCTGTCATAACATGAAGTTTGAATACAGATGACATGTTATAGAGAAACCTTTATTAGACTGTACTTAAAATAAATTATTTGAATATAAAATGCTCCGACATATTTTCCCCTGCCATTATGTTTAAAACTGATGGAATGTTTGTTTATATTTGGTTACTGATGAACAAAGAGCTTTATGTCTTGATAACTGCAGTAATTTACAAACATCTGCAAATAGCCTATTGTTGGTTTATTTTGCATGATTCCTGGCACTGCTGTCAAGCATAGCCTTCTTCAGAGAGTAGAAGCAAAAAAAAGTTTCATTTAAATCAACAATGCTATGGAACAAGGTATTGAAGTTTGTAATTCTGCAAAAGTTTTCTGGGTGCACATGCAAAAGCAACACTCCAAACTCCTCCAAAACTGTTTTGCGGAGGAGGGAGTTTGCCAGGGTAGAAAATATAAGTTCTTGTCACCTGTCAAACAGAGGGCTATAGATTTGGAAAACTGGGCTGCTGCTTTCCAGTTTCTTCCTTCCTTCTTTCTCTGAGGTCTTTTGCTAGAAAGGTTCCTGAAGATCAAACCTTTTCTGTGATTTTTCTTATTCCTTCCAAGGCAGTTGCTCTGAAGGTACTAGACCTGGAGCTACCCTGGTTCTCCTTTCCCCATATATTAATCTTCATAAGTTCATTTCAGCTATAAGCATCAGTATAAGAAGGAATAGGGCTTGGATGCTAAGCAGTTCAGATGAAAAAGCAAATAAATACATAAACTAATAGATAAATAAATAAATCATCAGCCCACTAACCAAGCAACAACAACATTGAAGATGAAGATTTGATATTTAGACTTCCTGGCTCTCTCATCAGTAATTATTAATACAGTGCCAACATATCATATAAAAGAGATTTGAGTCACATAATTCTGAATAACAATACTTTATACAAGAATTTTAAGCTGTCTAGGCAATAAAATATACAACTTTGTTAGTCTACCGCCTCTTCTAGGACAACGGATATAAATATAGCTTCTCTTTCCGTCTGTAGGGGGAAAAAATGAGTGGACCAGGACTCTTTTGGCCAGGAAAAAAAAAAAAATAGTGAAGAGTAATATACTCCTACATTATCATTGTATGTACTTCTCCAAAATGATAAGGGATATAATGCACATGAGAATAACAGGGGCACCATATGAAACAGCAGCTTCAAACAGACAAATGAAAGCAGTCTTTCACTCAATTTTTACATAAATTTTGGAATTCCAGATCACAGAATGGATGTGGAAACTTCACATGCATTTAGAAGTGATTAAAAACTGAACAAATTCATGTTATAAAACCTCAGAAAGTTATTCAATTAAAGTACTATCTGTATCTGCAAATGCCCTCAAAATACAGATTTTTGGAGGCTGTGAACATAGTCTGAGAAGTTATCACTACATTTGTGATGTACTTCAAGCAACTGTTGGTGCTTGCAGTCAGGGACTGACTTACAGGGTAAGATGGACTTTTGTTCTAAGCTGATACAGCTATTGTCTTGTGCTTTATTTAGACCTGAAATGTACCATGTGGTCCTCTATGCAGTACTTCTAAGGGTAAATCAAAGTCATAAAGAACATAAAACTATTAGAATTTAAGTGCTCTGGCAGGCTGGATTGCACAGAGCTCACTGTTACCAGCCATGCATTTTTACAGGATTTGTGGTTCAATTTGTATTCTAGCTTTTCAGAACTACCACCAGAGTGAGAACTGGCATAAATATGTCACTATATGTAAAACAATTGGCCCTCAATCAGTTGTCAAATGACTTGAAATTAAGGATAGATCATATCTTCCTTTATCTGAGAAACCTCCTAGATACATGATTCAGAGACAGGCAATTACTAGTCTAACAGGACAAGAACAGTTACAAAGTTAATTACCTGTGATTATCTTACAAAAGGTGGTGATTATATACCTGAATGACAAAAGAAGAGTGTTCGAGAAGACAAAAACACACAGTACCATAAACTGATAAAAACAGGGCCACCCATTGTTAAATTAGAAATAGCCCACTTTAGTTTGTTTCTATTACAATAACACCTTCCCCATTCTTCTAAACCTCAGTGCTTTTTCTCAAAAGAAATACTAACCTCATGACACAGCTACCATTCCTCCCTTACTTAAAGCTTTTTCTTCGGTCTTTTAAAATGTAAACGTGAATTTTAGGGGCTGTTAAAGTTACAGCCAACAGAGGGTAGAGCTAGGAGAGGGGGCAACGAGTATCATGTAATCTTCTCCCCCAACTTGTTTGCACATTTACATTAATCTTCTTGACCTTATCATACCTACTTGACCCATCCTTTAGCCTGCTGAATAAGGAAAATAATCACTTCAGTGAATTCTAGCTGCTGAAGGGCTGTTTGAATAGCAAGTCTGAATCCCCTTTGCAGTCCCAGCCCTGCAAACACATATATGTGGTGCCAGTGGTATGAATATGCATACAGCAAAGTTTCTGAAAAATATGCCTCCTGAAAAATAAAAAGCTATAAATAAATAAATAAATAAAAACAGCCACCTAGAAAGAATTACTCTCATTGAAGCACGTTCCCTGTTGAAATATGTCCATGAGAAATTTTACTTGTCCAATGCCTTTCTCAGACAAACTTTCCTTGAACTCACACAAACATATTGCCTTCTGTGCGATTTTTGATTCAGCATATGAGTTAGTTTTCTTCTCTGCTCAAGGCTTAGCATTTTGGCAACTGCATGTTCACGTGTTGGATGGAGGTGTTAGCTGGTTGCCTAATGGGAAAAATTATTCATCAACATCTAGGTGAGTCAGAATGTGCACACACTTTTTAGCACTCCTTTGGGTTTCCTTAACACTTGCATGGACAAAAGCCTTATTATACAAATATTAATAGGATTCCAAATTCATGTCCATAGATTGATCTTCTTCAAAGCTTCTTTGGGACTTCTCAGAAAGATGCCCACAATATCGCAATTAGGAAGAGCACTGGAGGCTGTGTTCCTCCCATCCCAGAACAGAGATTTCCAGGAATACATTTAAATGTGATCAAAATATAAAAGTGAGTCCCTTGTACCTGAGCTCTGAAAATGTTCCAGCCAGAGTCTGGGCACAGGGAGTTAAATAAGGCAATATAATTAGTCTGTACTGTTCAAGGTGGGACTGTAAGCAGAAGTGTGCTGGTGACAGCCAGGCTTGAATGCCTGTGATGGGAAAAATAATTTAAAATACAACTCAATCTCTAAAAGAAGTCTCAGAGCTTTAAAAATTTCTGTCAGTGTGAGTAACTGATCATCACAGAGCAGCTTCCAGAGTACAGACAGCTGAGGTGGGAGATGCATTAACCCACAGTCAAGTTAGTGACTGCAAAGCTTCCAAACCTCAGAAGTAAATACCCTAAAAGTCCAGCAAGCAAGTCTTTATAATTGCTCCAGTGTGCATGCGGTCCCTTCTCTGCCATGCTGTTGTGCCCCAGACAATTCATTTAACTGAATTTAGGAGAAGCAGTCCCCTGAGGACTATCGAACACGAAGTGCAGCTTCTGGCTCAGCACCTCTTGAAAGGCAGCATTTTGGAGACAGGTAGCACTCAATGTGTGGGGAAGAAAGCATCACCTACTACGCTGTGCTCCTTCTCTCTTGCCTTGAGCATCTTGGCTGGCCCCTGCCCAGTGTGTTCCCTTCCCATCTGGAAACCAAAGGGGACACAATGGTGGAACCTCGTGAGCATCTGGGGACACCAAGGGGCTGAGCCAGCGCTGCACCATCCTGCTGCTGATTTCAGTGGGTGTTGGGTGTGCATCTTTGAAGGGCAAATTTACCTCCAGCTTAATAAGCGTGATAAGTCATAGATTTGCTGGGAGCAGGAGCAGAAGCCCTCCCGCATCTGTTAGCACATTATTAGCACAGCTTGTTATGGGGCCTCACGTGATGCAGCCCTGGTTGCGGGATGCAATTATAGATGAATTCCTGCTCTGCCTCCCCCACTGACTCAGCAGCACAGCTGGAGCCAGCCATAGTCACATTGCAGGAGGTGAAAGGTACTCTGAATTATAGATTGCCTTTGACCTTTTTTGGTTTAAATTAAGGATAACATCCAGGAAAGTGCCTCCAGCCAGGACACTGCTTAAACATATGCTTAACTTCCACCGGAGGCTTGTGCTCATCAGTGGAGATGAAACACTTGCTTACAGTGCTGTGTGAGAAGATGCTACCCCAATGATGATTAAATACCTTTCTGAAAGGAGAGTAAATGACTGTTTCCTATAAAAATGGTAAGCAGCATAGCTCTTGAATCCAGAAACATCCCTGAACCTATGAAAATATTCACTTAAAATTCAGAGCAGATGTTGAATTTCAGCCATAGCACAGATACTTTAATGGGGAGTACTATGACAATCATACATTTTTCAAAAGATAAAATAAATACTGTTAATGAAGAAAATTAAAATTAGATATGAGTATGCCGTCATGCAGGGATATCTATCCAAACAGACAAACTCCCCTACAAACACATTAAAAAGGATTTAAGGTCAACTCAAAGTCTTTTCATAAGAGTGTTTTCTATGATAACTTTGTAAGTGCTCTTAATACATAACAAATAATCTCAGGGCAAAGATCTGTTTGAAGGAGATATGATTGATGACCTATCATCCCTAATTCACTGTTTATACTCGTAGTGAGCCTATTGGGAAAATACCTCATTCATCAGGGTATTAGTGAATTCAACCAACGTATGGCACCTTCATTTTAACAAACTAAAGGAGAAAAGCTAAATGGGGGAAAATTGACAACCATCTCTGATTCTATGATAATGCAATTAGGCTGCTCCTCTCCAGAGCTTTTGCTAATTCACAAAACAGCTTCAGTCGGCAGGTCATAAATATATGATCATTTTTCACACTTTGAAAAGTAATGATGCCTTGACATGAATCAATAAATCTTGGTGAAGTCATTTATACTTTTGTGTTATGCATACAAGTCAGTTTTAAAACAACTATATGTTTATTTTGACTTTTATATAGTCTTTGTTTACAAACAAATAATTTTGCAGAGGTTTCTGAATTCCCTGTGTCCAAACCCCATACTGAAATCAATGCCTGATTTCAGGACCCAACAACTCCACACTAGACCTTGTAGCTTAAATAGCTTTTCTGTCTGATGAAGATGTAAAAGGAAAGGAGGGTGAAAGGAGAATGAGGGAAAGAAGCAAAATCATGTTCTCTTTTTTACATCTCATTCAGCTTTGGACTTCCTTCTGAAAATATATCAAGGTTTTCCCTATAAATATGGATGTTGCCGTTATTAATTTATGCAAGTTCCCACCCTGTACCTTCAGTCCTCTCTGGGGAAGGACAAGTATTAGGCTAGTTACTATGCACTGCAATGTTATGAGAAAGTAAGGAAAAGAATGAGTAAAAGAAGGAAGGTTATCAGAGTATCAAAGCTTTCCATTTGGTCTTAGGAGAGATGCCAGAAGAGATGGCAGGTTGTTGTTCAACCTGGTGGCTGAACAACAGAACCATACCAGGTTTCTGATTTGGAAAAAAAAAATAAAAAATTCCAAAGATCTTTTTAATGCAAGGTCTCAGGGGATTCTGACATATTATGTGGTTAACGTAAATACAATAAATCCCTGAATATATGTGTGTATGCCAACAAGAACAATGTGGGTCAGCATCCTGGGATAGATGAGAGTTATTGACTCCTGTCTTCTAAGTTTTGTGGTTAATAGCTAAATAAAACCCAAATGTGCTCCTTATGTTATGAGTATGATAGAATTTTATCTGAGGCAGATCTATGCAAAGATAACCAGTAAAAACTGAAATGGTAGCCACTGATTCAGTGATAAAACTGCTTTGTACAACTTTGCAAAACATAAATCACATCATACAATCTCTTTATACATCCAGGAGCATACAAATTCACAAATAAGTACTACAGTACACAAAGGAATGATCATGAATGATCCACAGTAAATGTAAAGATGTGCAGGCTGATAAATACCTTGGATAGCTGCTGATGTTTGCCTTGTTATTAAAATATCTACACGTTTCCAATTTGCAGCAGTTATCCTGTATGGAATAGAACATTTTACCTTTTATACCTGAAATGCTTGACAATTTTGCAGCATGCAAAGAGAAATGACACTAAATCACAAGTGTACCTGCTGTGCTGTCATTTCCATTAGAATCTCTCTTTTGCTTAGTTTATTCACTGCTGCTTGTTCCTTAAGAAAGTGGTTTTCTAATAGGAATGGACAAAAACCCACATGTATCAGGGGGATGAAAAGAAAAATATGTTTTTAAGTTGAGAACAAAAACAAAATAGCATTTGGATTGTTCACAACTCCAGTTAAGTCATTTTGAATTACTGATTAAAAATAAATATGGTACTGAAAATTGTTTTTGTAGTCTCTATGTATTCTGCCCTGTCTCCATTATTCGATCTCCATTACGATAAGTAGACAGTTTGCGATACACTGTGCAACTAAGCCAAGTGCATACAGCACATGGCTGAAAATTTGACAGTGCATTAAAGTGTAAGCTCTCATGTTTATGTAATTTGTATTTCACAGACTCAAGTAATTAATAATATTTTAAACAAAGAAATGATATATTTTTTAATAGACATAAAAATAAACATAAAATACCTTGTTATGAAACGGTACTTCGGTAGTAATTTTAAACAGTGTTAGTTTTCAATCAATATTCTGTAATATGTATTTTAATAAAATACTGAGGACTGGATCTCAAGCTGATGGCAATTAATCTGGCTTTGCTGAAGTTAGAGGGAATTCATCACGTGCTTTAAGTGTGTGTGATTTTCTGAATCAGTGCCAGGTGAGAATATAGTCAACTGTGTCTCCCCCTCATGCTTGATCCTCAGTCTCGTGATTTTTGAATTTCAAGGCAACAAGAAAAAATGCCTCAATAATTGTGTCACTGGCCTGTTCCCCAGAGTCATCAGTAACAGATCCCCTCAGCATCTATAACTGCATCGCCTTTTGTCAACATAACCTGCTTCCCAGCCCTGCTGAAGGTGTGGTATGCATTTTGTGAAGGTTCTTACAAGGAAAATATTTGGATTAATGATATAATTTAGTGGCAATTTAGTGACAGTAGGTCTCAGTAGAGTGACAATAGGATTGAAAAAGTAAACCAGTGGGATATACTTGATTGTGGTAGTTGGGCCGGCAGCGGGGAAGCTGCAGGGGTCACACTGATTGGCATTGTCACTTTCCCCATTCATCAAGCAAGGCCAGACTTCCCGAATCATTTACCAGATGGGGCAGCTCGTCAGTTTAAACACCTGATATGAAGCCATCCGTCATCTGATAACATGATCGTTCGGCTGCAGCTGGCTCGGTGCTCTGCAGCCTGAGTGCACATGTGATGGACTGGAGCCAGAGAAGCAGGCTTAGCAGTGCTGCACTCCCCTGATAGGATTTTCAGCCCTCCACTGGACCATGGAACAGGTGGAGACGGAGAGAGAATGAAAAAATTACCATGTGTTGCAGGGATTAGAGAGCACACACTTACCACTCCACTTGAATACCAATCAAAGGACAACCTTGAGCCAGACAAATTTAAGGCCATCCATGATGTAATATGGAGAGGATAGGTTCTTGCATATGCTGATATACCTTCATTTTCCTTCACAGGTTTTGAATGATGCCTGTCATTTACTTTTTTTTTTTTTTTCATCATAAGAGATAGATATTTGTAAATATGGGATTTTTTTATTTTTATTTTTTCCTTCTCAAAGGGCATCTTAAAATAGGTTATCTCTTACCCCCTAGTAATGTGTGCTTCTAGGAACTGATCACCAATACTATAAATTTTGTTCAGCAAAGCAAAAGCCTGTCAAGATGAATTCAAAATATGATGATGCTTACTGAAAGCCAGTCCCATACCCAGATTCCCCCAGTTATTGTAATGCTCAGATCTCCCTGATTTCAAAGGCTTTTGGTGCATTGGTGGCTCTGAGGATCTCTTTTTCAGTGGCTCGTCTGGAGCCATTCAAGTACTTTATAAGTCAGCAGATAGCATGGCTTTGATCTCAGATAAGTCTCTCCTGGGAAAACCACTTTGGGGAAGACTGTTCAGCAGTGTTAAAAGACACATTAAATGGCTTTAATGCACATAGGTACCTTCTAGAAAGCGAGCTGGTTTCAGCCCCAGCTTAATATTCTCCAGTCTCCCTGGGGAGTCCAGCACCACAAGATTTCTGTGCAGAAGTGTGCACAAGTGACCCTATTTTGAGGCACACATCCTGGGTGCACAAGTCCTCCTCGGAGTCTACTCCATGCTGACTGTGAAGGACCAGAGACATCATTTTGGTGGCCTTCAACAAGCAGACAAGGCGTTAATGGAGAATTAATAATAGTCTCTCTCCATTTAGCTTAATGACAAGCTACAGTAAGCAAACCAGGCATACACTGGCTTTTCTGAATCACAGTTTTCACACACTTGCAGCTTCCTTTACATAAGTGGACTTTCTCTTTATTCACAGAGAAATCAGAGAACCAAATTCCAAGGGAAGGATTATACCCTTTGTTGTTATCAGTAACTCTGTATACATAAATCTACAGTTTGATTTAACCCTCCCTCAGCCTTGAGTACATACTGGCTGTATGTGTTCATATTTCTGCACTCATGTCGGTGTGTGAGTATAACTTTATAAAAATACAAATTAAAATGCCCAGGTTTACTGGAGAAGAGATTGGAAGACCCTTGCTCTCTTCAGTGCAGCTGCTATCACCATTGCAGTCCCCAAACTCTGTGGCAAAATTACCTCCCCATGAACCTGCTTGCAGTGACAGCATGTTGTTGGTTATTCCAGGATGGAGGCAAGGGGGAACTCACTTCTCTCTAGAATACATATGGTTAAGGACAGAATGCAACATGTGTATTGTGTATTATCAGTGTGTATATGCCTTTTCCTTTAAAAACAATTGCTTGTACAAATTTCTTCCGCCGACTCTGCTTTTTCCTTCCTGAAAATTGTCTGTGGAAGATCTGCTGCTCAGGTGGGAGTTAATTCCTTTCACTTCTGATCAGCTGTTAAAAGATGCCTTTAAAACAGTTTATTATGGGCTGAATTGTTTTTTTTTGATTTTTTTTTTTTTTTTTTTTAATGTAGAATTTTACTTTAGGACTTGATATAATTCTATGAAATGAACTCAGTACAAGTTTAAGTTGCTTTTTGTTTGTTCATTTATTTGGTTGGTTGTTGTCTTTATCCTTCCTTCCCTCCTTCCCTCCTTCCCTCCTTCCCCTCTTCCTTCCTTCCTTCCTTCCCTCTTTTTCTCTCTCTTTCTTTCAAACAGAGGAAAGGGAGACATCTCCACTGTTAAAAGGCTTCACATCCCCCTGGGAGTTAAGTTGCAGCTACAGTACTAAATGATTGACTTCTTATATGTGAAAGAAACATTATTTTTTCAAAAACACATATCCAACAACCTTAGAAAATAAGAATTGCCTAAGATGTGCCAAGAGTACCCGAAAATTTATGCATGCAATTAATTGCATAAAATATAAGTTATTTGTGGAAATGCAAGTTAAAAAAAGCATCATTTGTTCATTATATATTTTCTTTTGTCTGACTTTCTTCAGCTAATTATATATATATATTCTATACTCTTACTCTATTAGAAAAATTCTGCTTTTTCTATTTTAATGATTTTTTTTGTGTATGTGAGAGAGATTGACAGTAGGGGGCTATTTCAGGGGACTTAAAAGTCACTCAAAAGTTATACTTAGAGATATAGCATTAAAAGCATGAAAACTCCTATAAACTGAACATACATATAGGAAATAAGCCAGGTTCTAAGAACTAGTCAGACATTTGCAGACATATGCAGAGATCCCTTGTTCCACCAGAAACAGCAAACAGGTTCAGCAGAAACCTGAGAAAAAAAAAAATGGTAAAAATGAATGTACCCATGGCTTATTAGCACAAATGATTCATGATATTTTAGAGATGAAATAAAAGGTTTTGTATTGGCAATATATGTTTAAATCTGATCTTTCACCAACAACTTTCATCTATCTATAGAATAACAATTAGCAACTTCAAACAATAACTAGGCTACTTTGTAAGAGGAAGAATGATTTTATTACCAGCATAAAAATGGGGAAGCTGAGGTAGGTGAATTGAGTTGACATTCCTGTGAGGATTAAATCAGGCAATGCTCAGAACTCACTTTTGTTTTTAAACTGCAAGAAAGTTTGTTTTGATTTGTTGTTGTTGTTATTGTTTTTTCTTTTTTCCTTTTCTTTTAAAATAGCAGCTAAATAATACCCACAGGTGAATTACTTACAGATGACTTGTAAAGAAAACTTAACCTGCTGATAAAAGCAATAACATGGGTTGTTATAGATGTCACGGTGTGTGTGAAAGTGTGGAGTGGAAAAATAAGATAGAAATGACAAAACACAGTAGATGGTGATGGAGGGTTATTTTCCTCTAAATTTCTGCAGACTTTTCAGAGGCTGACTTAGATTTTTATTTGATCTATGTGCTTAATTGTTCAAGTGCAGTGTTCCATTTATTTAGAAGAAAATAGCTGAATTAAATTTTATTTTTCATGATTTTGTTTTGTAGGTTTTGATAAATAATAATAAATACCAAAACAAACAAACACACAAACAAATAAAAAAATCAAATTTTAAAATAGGAACCCAGGTTTCAAAAGCAGGTAAAACAGGGAAAACACACAACCTTTTAAACAGTTGACTTTAAACACAAGGCAGCCTAGGTTTGCAAGTCAATTTTTATCCCTTGGGTATTCAGCCACCTTGCACTAAAATGAATGAGAGCTTTTTCCCCCAGATCTCGAAAACAAATTCATTCATTCTCTACAGCACCTCAGAGTAATATAACAATGAAACACAATAATAATAATAGTTGTTATATATGTACGAAAAATTTGTAAGTACCCAGAACACTAAAAAGTACATATTTACATGCCTCTCTGCATCTTTAACACAGATGTAAAATTTATGTTTTGCTGATAACCTTGGTGCCAAGATGTCACATATTCCCTTTTTATTCTTCTTTCTTTTGCAGTTGAAAAAAAAAAAAAAAAAAAAAAAAGCATTACAATCCTCATATGTAAATTCTATAAGCTTTACTGTTCTCCTCAGGTGTGCATGCCAAGTTTTCATTATGAAGGCTCCCTGCTGTGAAAAAAAGGTACATTTTCACTTTCATGTGTCTGTTCCTTTGTGGTAGAAAAGCTTGAAACATTAATGAGTAAACTAAACTAAAACGGTACAGACATTCCTGCAGGAAATTGGGCAAGTTTCTGATTCTGAGGGGAAGAAATTCAACTAGGTCAATAAAATCGTGTGATTTTGACACTGTGAAGTCAGTTGCCACCAAGGAGTTACCTGTGCTATTTTTATTCATGTTAATGGCATTTTTATGCCCTGGTGTTTTGTATTGAAGATTTTATCCCACTGAACCAGAATAAAGGGGGGGGGGGGGGGAAGGAGGGGAGGGGGTGAGAGAGGGGGGAGAGAAGAAGAAGGCCAAGCGCACAGAAAATAATTTCTTTACAAATTCCTATCATTTACTCTGAATGATACATATCTGTAATGACTTTTTCCTTTCTCAAACCATTTCATATCAATTTTATTTATGTCATCACAAGCAGCATTATGGGAAAGTATGATATTTTTGTTGGATCATTACTATTTATGACTATTAAAAATGGTACAATAGGTAAAGTGTGTGTGAGTGACAATATATCTTTTAGTCCAGTGTATATATCAATGTTCTTTTTAGATATACAACATAAAATTAATGTTTGTTTGATTAAGAAATGCTAATGCTTTATAGGAAAAAAGAAAAAAAAAAAAGATTGTTCATTCCTAGTGGTACAAAGTCATTATGGCAGAGATGGTTGGAAATTTTACAATCTGGAAAACAGATTTGATTGGCAGTCCAGTAGTGGTCAATTAAAAAAGAAAGAAAAAAAACATAATCCTAGATTTTTTTATATTTATTTTATTTTTGTCAAGGAAAATCTTTTGACAAGAGTAACCAAAGGAAAACAAAATCTTTTGTCTCTTGTGAAAAATATAGACTATTATTTTTTAAAATTTAGGTAGGAGAACAACTGCTTTCCTTCTAGTTTTAAAATTTTGTTTTCCTCATAGATCCAAGCAGAGTTTTGAGCAGGAGTTCACTGTAGAACGTTTGGTCTCTTCATGCATATTACAGCAAAGCATCATGAGTTTATTCCAAAAGATATTCCTGGGGACCAAGATTTTCACTCAAAATAAGAACCAAATCTTGCTTAAAAACAACAACAGCAACAACAACAAAGGAGGTGGCTGCATCTAAAAGGTGGTTCAGATTCATAAATGTTAACAAACATAATTTTTATTAATGTTTTCTTTTTAAAAATGTCAAGTCAACAGAATATTTAATATTTGGGATGTATTAGGAAGTCATCACTGTGCTATTCTGTCTGGTTTTATCTAAACCTGCACTGGAAGTAGGAGGATGTTAGCTTTTTTTCACTTGGAAAGGTCACTGTGGAGATCAATGGGCTGATAAGCAACTGGGAGGTGCCAGGGTGTCCTTGACCCCCTCCTCCTGCTCAGCCCATACAAAAGCTGCACCCAAAAGTCCATACACAGCTTTAGGCACAGCCCATGCCTAAGGCCAACAGTTGTTCACATCCAGCAGTACTTGTTGGGACTGTGGTAGAGCCTGTTTCACAGTAGCATCATACCATTAATAAGACTGAGGCACAAAATGCTGTCTCTGCATTTCCCTTAAATAGATAAATATGTTCAATAATGGGGGAAAACATTAATTAAAGTTTTCACACCAGTCTTTCCAACTGCATGTAAGTCTCATTTCTTCACGGGTTCTGTTTCTGGGTGGAGGCACCTGATTATGGACACACAAGGATCTCTCTGATAACTCTGTTTTCTGTGGTGTTACAGAATCACATCTGCTAAATGGCATAATAGTACAATTTATGATCTCAAAGTGCTTGACAAACATTTTTGAATTACTCTCCATACCACCATAAGACAGCTAGAGTTTAATTTTCCACATTTCACTGACGGGGAAAGAGGAGCGTAAGGGTGTTAAGTGACTTGACCAGAAATCAAATAAGTCCTGGAACTGGAAATGGAGACCCTCATGTAAGAAAGCACTGGAGCAGATGCTTAACTTCAAGTACAGAAACATTCATTTCAAGACAAACACTTTAACAGAAGGGCAAAATACCACATGGTAAAATTCTCCAGTCAGCCCATTGTTCAGCTACTTCAGGAAAGGAATATTAGCCTTAACTAGTCATCTAACAGCTTGCAAATAGCCCCTGATACACCATACAAAAATATTGCACTCTGTACTGCTTTTTCACTTTCCACAAATAGCTTTGATGAAGATCCGGAGCACTTCTGGATCTGGTGTAGTGGTTTAAGGGAGCAGGTATCTATTTTTTGAAGATTTGGATCAGTGCTTAGCATGGGCAGAGCCCACTCCTAGGTATGCATACTGAAAGGAGAACAAAAGATCCTACAGAATAAAAAAGAAGAAAAAATAATCACGTGGTGTGGTTAGGCATCCTGATCATTATGGATCACTCAGTTCCTGCTCTGCCTGCTGGGGTGGACATCTTTGCTGGCAGACAGCGGCATTACTGGCACTCAAGATTCAAGATAAGCATCCTGACCTTATCAAAATACCCTAGTTTCAAAACTGGACTGTAAATCTCTAGAGGAGAGGGGTTCATCAGATTTGTGGTAAATTGTTGTATGGGCTGGTCAGAAATACCTGAGATTAGTTTTTAGGTATTCTCTGCCTTTGGCAAGAGATGATAAAGAATTTAAATAAGTGTAACTCAGAGTTGTCAGCATTTAAGGAAGGATTCGTTTCAATCTTGGTTTGGTCAACCTTGTTGACACTTTGTGTAGTGCCAAACTTTTCCTCAATAAATTTAACAGCACCACATTTTTTTCAATTTAAATTTGTGAGCACGAGCAGCCCTGACTTTGAATCTTGCACCTCTGTTTCACTTCTGAGCACAAGAATAGTGAAGCACACTCCTCTGTGAATCTGTATGGTTTGATTCATTCGTTTCAGCAAAGGTACAGAAAAACAGGTCTTCTGCATTGCTCTAGATGAGCTTTCTTCCAGAGCCCACTCACAATTTGAATCCTCTTGTTGGCTCTGTTTTTGTTTTTCAGGGGAAAATCTGTGGTGCATTCATGCAGGGAGGTCCCTACTATCCCTGTCCACTGCTGCTGGTGCATCAGATGATGTCCAGTGAGGGTAGCCGGAGGGCATGAGAATCACATCCAGTTGCACTGCTGCAGTTTCCCTTTAGTTTGTTTCTCTTCTGTGGATATCCCGGGTCTCAAACAGGCTGCCCAGGGAGGTGGTGGAGTCACCATCCCTGGAAGTCTTTAAAAGACTTTAGATTTAGATGTAGAGCTTAGGGATATGGTTTAGTGGGGAATGTTAGTGTTAGGTCAGAGGTTGGACTTGATGATCTTGAGGTCTCTTCCAACCTAGAAATTCTGTGATTCTGTGATTCAATCCTCGGAGCCAGAAATTTGTATAAGTGACAGACAAATCTAGATTGTATGCTGTACTTGGAAGTAAATATTTCTATGTGATATTTGCACCTACATGAGCAGAAATCTCAAGACTAGTCAGAGCCATATACAAGGAAGAAAGCCGAAACAATGTGAATAAGTGGAAGGAAAGAAATATGTAGTTTTGGCCATTTTCTTTTTATACTGTTTACTAAATGGTTTGTAACTAATACATTATTAAAAGTTACTAAACACAAATATATTCTACCTTGGATATTTTTTAATTTAATTTAATTTAATTTAATTTTATTTTAAAGTTGGGTACACTGAGATGGCTTCCTCAGGCCATCAGTTATTTAGTATCAACATACGTTACTGGGGCCAGTGAAGTAGGATAATTCAGGATAATCTCTTATTACTTGTGATTTGGTGTATGTCATTACAAGGGCAGATTCCATATGGATCTGTACAGGGTGCTGTACTCCGGGAATTTAAAAGCTGCATTGCAAAAATACCTCAGAAAAGAGGATGACTATAACAGTGGTAAGACCACAAGGTGCATAAAGTGACTAACTTGCTCATTCTAAGTCAATAATAAACATTTTAAAATACATAAATAAATGTTTCCTGTTTTCCAAATTTTACCATGGAAAACAATGCTAACTACACACTATTTCAACACATTGTCTGGATTTAATATAAATGTTTTTAAAATGTGAAACTGAGTAAAGAACATGTTGGACTTCTAACAAAAGTACCACTCATTTGTTAGCTTTTCTGAGGCTTTGGAGTTGATAATATGATTCCACCAAGAGAATATTTTCTTTTTATAAATACAGTTTTTAAGCAATGCTTCTTCTACTTCCTGTGATCTTGATATGTACTGGAAAGCAAGGACAAGTACCAGATACTTATTTTCAGATGATCAAGTAATTTTAGGAGCTAAATGTTATTAATGCAGTGCAGCATATATTCTAACAATATATCTGTTGATCTATATGATGAATTTGTAACAACAGTGCACAATATTTGGTGCATTTGAGGTCTTTGGTGGGAATTCAGGTAGTATTAGCTAAACAGTGCTTTTCTTGTACTTTAGAAAGGTAGAATGGTAAAGTACTAAACCTCTTTAATCTACATATGTAACAAAAGTGTTTCCCCATAATAAAGGAAGTGTCATCTCATCCTAGCTCATGTGAGATACTCAGAAATTTGAGTGAATGAACATACAGGAGGAGAACATAGCTTATTCACTCAGTCTACTTAACAACATACTTCCTCTTACTGCTAGCTGAAAAGTGAGTCTAATTTGCTGATGAATACAGTTAGAAGCAAATGATCCATTACTTCAACTATAATGAGCTGCAGCAGGTCATTTGGTTATGGATAGCACCACACAAAGGTTACAGTTCAGGGCAATGGTAAATTTCTGACATCCACAAGACATTTGTGCAGTACACACAGCAAAAATGCACCAAGTCTTCATCACAAAAAATGACTAGATTTCATAACACGTTGCTATCTGCTGCAGTTTTAATTCAACAGTTTAAGAGCTTAATAATTCATAATTAACTGTTGTATAACTGACAGCCACAAATAAAGGGCAATAACTTGGTGGTCTTGTAGTATAGAGGTGTGAGAGCAGATTTGTCAAACACTTCCCAAGCACTAACAAGAAATAATTAATGATATAGTAATAAAGCCCAGGTTAGTCATATGCCATACAATGTCATCCGTACTCTCAAAAGGATTTAGGCTCATGGAAGGAATCTTAATTTCAGAATATTAATAGTGATAAACTCTAAAAGGTAAAAATAGCTGAGTGAATGACTTAAACTACTGTACTGTAAAGTGATGTCATTGTTTATACTAATTTCTGTGACTGAAGTCTTGAAGATTTAGAACTGTGTTACTGGGATAAGTCAACTTCATATTCACATCTAGATATTTTATTCCACAAATATAATGATAGAGATTCAACAGCATTTACAGTTGTCATCACCAGAAAACTCTTGCTGGTCCAGTCTGAGCTCTGTAAAAAGTTATCATCCAAACGTGCTGCAGTCTCCAATCTGAGCCAGCTGAGCACAGGAGCTTTCTGCCAGGGCTTCAAGGACCATGAAGACACCTGGTGTTGGTTCACAGCTGGAACACATCTGAACCTGGTTCTAGCTAGCCTAGGTGAGTGCTCACTTTGGGTAGGACAAACTCAGGCAATTCATTCTGCTGATTACCTCCAGCAGAAAGGAGAAAGTAGGCAACTGGCATCTGTTATGCTAACACAGCTGTTTCCACAGGTTGAGCTGAAAACTTACACTAGTTGGGGGATTTCTCATTCAGGTAACTATGTCATATTAAATGTACTAATCTCTAGAATGATGGCAGATATTTATACGTTTTGGGGAATACTTATTCATGCAATGTTCTTTTTTTTCTTCAATTATCTATAGTTGTCTTTATTTTGAAAAGGTTCAATTTAATAGATGATTATCTATTTTTTAGACCGTGATGAACTGCTTAATTTGACTGCTTGTTACTCTTATTTTTGATTTGTGTTTGATCACCTAGGTCATGCACCTTGAGTGGACAACAAACACTTCAGAAAGGGGAATAATGGTGGAGAAGCACAAATAACCAATGGTGAATAAGGAACACCCTTGTTCACACACAAATGCCCTTGTTTGCACATGAATATGGGTTTTTGTATGAAAAAGACCCATTCTCCAAACATCCATGTGAAGAGAAACCCATTCAGCATGAATGTTTGTGAACACTGAATAACAAGTGGATGAACAAGCCTGAATCAAACAGCCGTTCAGACTTTGAACCAATGTTCGCAAACACTGGTTTGCATTATTCACCCAGTCCTGTGAACAGCCATCTGTTCAATAACTGATAATGGACATGGAAGTTGGGTTGTTGGGTAGATATGGCTCATCAGGGAGACAATAGCTATCTATTTGCAGGATTTCTACTTAGTCCGTTGCAGGCGTAGCCTCTGTTCCTGTTGACCTGTGATATCGTGTTTTTCTTGTACTGTCAACATTAGGTTTTGCTTAATATATAATTTGAAATAAAATTGTGTATACACATATACAGACACGAACACACCTACACACGTATATATTTACAGTTGCTGTTTTTTATGTAGTATCTAAAACATAAGTTAATGATGTATATGAATATTTTTTTTTCTAACTTAAGTGCTTAGCACATGTTTAAGACCTAGAGTTGCAAAGATAAATACCTGTGTGGTTGAAAATCTGCTTTAGGTGTCTTCCAGATTTAAAACCAAATGGATTAACATTTTGCAGAACTACACCCATCTGTGTATGTTAGAAAATAACCTTCACTTTTCTCAGGATTGTATAACTTTAATAACAAAATCAGTATTTTTCGTATATCAGGACAGACCTTGAGAGAAAAATTTTTACATCCTGTTTCTCAACAAAATCCTCCCCACTATCAGCCACCATTCCTCTTCAAAAGATGATAACTATGTTTCATTTTAAAAAAATGATTTTATATGAAAATAATTAAAAACGGTAACGTGACTCTATCTTCTGGTGCGGTGTATTTACTCCAGGTATTTCAATGAGTAATGAGCCTGTTTAAATCTATAGGGAAGTTATAACTGCTTTTGTTCTTCCTATGACAGGTTGGTAGCTATATTTCTATGCAACTGATTTAGTATAATTTGTCTTAAAGTCTGAAATCTTTCCAAGTGCTTCTATTGCTTTTCTAACCCCTAAATGAAATATTTCTTTGGGGTTAGAAAGCATCAAAATAATGTCTGTGTAAAGTGCCAATTTATATTTTTGATTTCTGATCTCCACTTCCTGCAGTAACTGTATCCTTTATCATTCTTGGGAGCAGTTAGTTCCACTGTCAGGGCAAGTACCAAAAGTAAAGAAAATCTCACATCTCTATTCATCAAATACATTTCCAATGAGTACAAAGTATTCTTTTACTATGTTTTAGCACTTGTTTAAAATGTTAAATAATATTCCTTCTTTTTGCTTTACCCCCTCCCAGCCTCCTAGTTTTCTTAACCTGAAAAAAAAAAAAAAACAGCCCAAAAAAAACAAAAAACCCTAACTTCAATTCTTAAAATATTTGCAATAATTATAAAAACAAGGATATAAAGAATTAAGATTATAGCTACACTTGGTTCCCAAACTGTACTTCTGTACTTCTTTGATTCTTCACTTTGTCAACATAGCTAGGGGTTTACTCTAACTCACATATGAATCAATATTTGCTCATTTCAAAGAACTGGGGAATCGGATCTCAATGCAGAAACTTTGTTCCAACCTTCCAATGCTATTTGCAAAACAGTTGCTCCATTTCTCATCTGTGAGTTACAACCTGAGCATGTATGCGTTATCACACCTCAGATAGAAAATGGAGAAACAACTGATTACAAGTTTAAATAAAAAACATAGATTTAATTTCTACTGAATTACAAAAATTCATATCTACCATGCATATAAAATGCATATACACATTTTCAGTTTCCTATGAAAATGGAGGGACTGAAGTGGAGATTACAGTTGCAGTGCGGCATTCTTTTAATGCCATTGACTAAAACAAATACAAAGAACTAAGAAACAGCATGTTAGAGTGATCATTCCAAATTGTGATACTTTGCAATAGACCTGAGTGCAGCCATGGCTTATTGCTACCTTGCCTTTTAGAATTTACCTCGTAAAGAAGGAAGAGAGAAGAGTAACTAAAGCAGTTAATCAGTTGATGGGAAGAGGAAATAGCTTATTTAGAAAAAGCAAACAGGATGCAAAGGTTTGGCAATGGAGCCATTGGCCAGCTGATGGATGACAAAGAAAGACTGAATCAGTTTTTATCGGTGTTTTAAGAAACATTTAACATTTGATGACAAGCAGACTCCTTGGTGCTCAGCTGTTGAAAAGGGAGTGGCTGATCAGGCTTTTGATCTTCCAATAAAACCTGGTAACTGTCAAAGAATAAAAGCTCGTAAAATATGTTTTTTACTAAATCATTTTTGTTAAATAGTATTTTCAGCTGTTCCCTCCTCAACTTTCCAAGGCTGAAAGCTTTGTGAAGAACGTGGTGTAGCTGCCACCTGTTTTCTTCAGGATGGCCTTCAACATGGTGAAAGCCACCAAGGTGCATACCTTTGTGTCCAAGGCAATTATGAGGGATGAGTGCTACCATCATATCCTGTGTGCCATTGCAGCTTGGTTGTGAGTATGGTTGCAGTGGCTCTTTCAGAGGAGCAGAGAGCTACAAACAAAAGTCTGGCAGTGTGTGGTTTGGTTTATTCAAAAACAGGCATTTCCAGGGAAAGTCCCTTCCTGAAGAAAACATGGACCATTTCCTTTAAAAAGCTGTTTATTGAGTTTGTGGTTTGTTTACTGCATGCCAATATTTGTGCAGTCATGAAGTCAGACAATTGTGGACAAGTCACTGTTATCCAAAGATTATAAAGAAAAGCTTTGAAAAGCCAAACTTTCAACTCCTTTATATGCAGTAAGGGAAGCACCATATTTCTTCTTGTCTCCCTTATTCCCAGAACATCCTCCCCAGCAAGACACACTCCTCTTGAAGAAGTGACCGAGCACCATCACTTCTGGAGGGCCTGCATCCTGCAGAGGATTTAAAATGTTCTTGCTGCAATAAACTCACCTTAGCTCCAGCATTACTTAATTATTTCACCAACTTTTCGTCAACTGTCTGCTTTATGTTTTTGTTTCTCTCTGAAATACTTCTCTGGCCTCTTCCAGACCTGGCACTGGGCTAATAATATTGCCTCTGATTATGGCCTTGGCTGCCCTCCAGCTCATACCTCTGAGTGCATTATAAGGCTGTCTGAACCCTGCAGAGCTCAGATCATGAAGGGGCTTGTTGAGGTGAACTGCGCAGCTGAGGGGCTGGTAGTAAAACTGCAAGTGCAAACTGCCCTCGGTGGCATCTTCCACCCCTGCGGGCACTCATCACCTTGCCAGCACCTCTCTCAGCATCTTCTTTTTCTCCAGCACCTTTGTGAGATTCAGTGGGATGAAGGGAAAGAAAAGGACAACTGTCATGAGATGTTTTATATCCCATTTGCCGGGAGTAAACTACAGGTTTTTCTTTACCAAGGTGAGGAAATGAGAAATCAGCACTCCCCACCACCGACCCCCTTTGATGCAAGTGGTTCCTATCACTTAAGCATATGCTATCATTGAATTTTCCAAACAAAACAAAACAAAACAAAACAAAACAAAACAAAACAAAAAACAGTTCTAACTGAAGTCCTAAACTTGAGCTAAGTGGATACAAACTTTTAAAGCTAGTAAGTGCCAGTACCCATCTTCTTAACTGCTTAATGTTAATTTATGAAGACCACAAGAAGTTGCTAGTATATCTCATTACTTGAGCTACTGTAAGCAATATCATAATACTTGCTAATTCCTCCCAGTAAAGCTCCCTATTTAGATAAAATTTAGTGAACTGTTAAAAATCTATTCATACAACGCGTGAGTTCTCGTGTTAGGAGTTGTCATAGCTTCTTGCACAAAGATCGTGTTATTCAGAAACTGTTTGCTATCTATGTCTTTTGTTTAGACTTTAAAAGAAACAGATTTAATCGGCACCTAAAATGTAAAATAAATTATCAATCACTTTGCTTTTCCTTTTACTTGCACATTGATCAAGCTCAAATACATTAGAACCAACGTCAGTTTTTCATTGATCTTAATGGCTACTGAAAGAGGTCTTAAATACTTATATCCAGAGAATGGATAAAGAAAAGTAAAGCTGATTTGTCTGTGAAATCATGATATTAGGCAGCAAGTTTTCCTGCAGTTTGATTTATCTATTTCTACAGTAATATATATATTACTGTATATATGTGATGTTTCTTGCTACAGAATGACTAAAACCAAACCAACCAAACAAAAAAAAAACACAAACCAAAACAAAGAGATTCAAAATGGGAGTGTCAAAACAGATATTTCATGGTTGGTCTTTAAAATATAATCTTTCTTTGCCTTTTTATAACAAATACAGTATTGGCAACAAAGCTTTATATGTGTGGTTACAATCTACTTTGTTTAGCTGCTAAGTCAGACGCAAATCTCAAGTGGACTTATTTATCAGAAATTTGTTTAATAGAAAGAATCTCTTTGTTAGATATTGGAAGTGCATTTAATCAAAATGTGATCCTGAGATCCTGACAAAAACCTCTCATCCTCAGTAAACAAAACAGAGATTCATTCATTCATACTTGTGTGTACTACATTTATATTTTCATGTATATATTGGTGTACATATATATATGCATACATTATATATAGTCTATTAAATATGCATACATACAGCTATTTAATTTCACTGAACATAAACAATAAAAACAGTTCTCTGAATGATTTCCCCATTTTCCTAAACAAAGAGCACTTTCTTATACTCCGAAATTCCTCAATACCATTTAGTAAAGTTTTGATGATATACAACTCCTGTACTGTCCATGCAATATTTATTGCAAACATCAGGCAGAATATCTTTGGGTGAACACTGAGCTGAAACCATGCTCATTTTATATTTACATGTGGCATGTTGGTCTGATAAATATGGTCAAAATCACAAGGGATGATCTGGAGCTGCTGCCAGCTCCCAGTAGGACAGGTCTACATATACAGTCCCGGGTGCAGAGGAAAGGATTTTGTCTATGAAATCCCAGAATCCCAAACTCTAGGAGAAAAACACTGTCCGTAAAGACATATAAATGTTTTTGTACCTGCCAGGTGCTCCTAGCTGGTTCTCCCCAACTTGTCTTCTCCTTCTCAAACCTCCAGAGGATGAATGAGCACTACTCCTAGCTTCTTAGCGGTGTCATTTGTCAAAAATACAGTTTTTTCTTGGCCATTCCCTTGTTTATTTTCCTCAGCTGATCATAGGACACCTGTGAATGTTGCTAATACATTAGCAGTAGGATTATTTGTTTGAAAACTCTGTTTCAAAGCTGCTCGGTGAGAGCTGAGGGAAAAGGTCCTTCTACATTTTGGCCTTTTTTTTTTTCTTTTCTTTTTTTTTTTTTTCCTTCTTCTGGATGGGGAAGTCTTAAACCTTCACCCCTAAGAAGAGAAGTAAAAGAAGTAAACAGCTTCTCTTTTGCTTAGCTTGTCCCCTCCCAATGCCTTTTCACTGCTCCAGGAGTGTTTTCATTTGACTAGCCAAGGATAAGGCTGCTCATAGAGCTGAAGACATGGTGGTGGAGTAGCCAAAGCTCAGGATCAGGCTTCTGCCCTTCTAGAAAAAATATCCTTACTTATGTTCAGTATTAATTGTACATGTTCAGATCCTAAATCATCTTCATTTTTAAGCTACCAATGAGGAAACAGTTTTATGTCAATGTTAATATAAATTGTAATATAGCTTTTATTTATTCTCTCTTTTTATGACCTTTTGAAGAGAATCCGATTGTGGCTTTACTTTGGCTTTAATAAAGTTACTTAAATGCATAACTGCAGTAGAATGACACAGTGAAATGAATATATCCTTCAGGGAGCTTGGCCTCTGCTACTGTTGCAGATTTTTTATTATTTTTATATCTATTTTTTTTAACTTTTCCTGATTTGGTCAGAGTGAGGAACACCATCAGTTCAAAGTTAGTTTGGTAAAAACGATTTGGTCCAGTTAGACAAATGTGTTATATGAAACATAGATAAATAAATACAGGCAGTGTAATAAAATCCAGAATTGACAGACTGTAGTGAAAACCCTTGATAGATAATAAACCTGAATAAGTGTGTCACACTGCTCACCTGTGCTCTTACAATACCATGCAGTGTAGGTGTGATGAGGAGAACCAGTGACTGCTCAGCTCAGTTTATCCTGTGCAGGATAAACTCCTGCACAGTTTGTCTCAGCAGGAGGCACAGAATGATGAGCATGAAGGAAAATCAGAAAACTTTCTTTGGTACCGATGTTTGGATTTGAAGAACTTGGACTGGAATAACAAACGTTTTCCTGCAAATTCAGCTGCTGCTTATAGATCTTGACCACTGTGATTTCTCAGTCAATGTGCTGATTTTGACGAGATACAATGGATAGGGAAGAGCGTAGACTAACTTAGGCTCTGTCCACTGGGACAAAGATTATCTGAAAATTATGTTCCTAAATCCACTACTTTTTGTTCCTTGAAATTTTCCACATTCTACAACTACAAGGGTACAAGTATGTTCAAATTAACAGAATTGTGAAAAAAGATATTGAAGAAGAATGATTTCCTCTTTGAGCTGACCTTTCTTAAAGGCCATCATGTAATTTCATTTTGTTTTATCAAATTTGTGTTTGTGTGCGTTACATCCTTTATTTATTTACATTTTTTTTTTCTTTTTTAATCACATCAAGTTAAGTAATGGCTTCATGGATTGTATTTTCTTGCTTTCTGAAATCTGGGATTACATAGGATGGAACAGGAGTCCAAAGAGCATTAAAGAAAACTTCAGCTCCATAAAAAAAAAAAAGAGAAAAACAACCAAAAATAGTAATAATGTAGCCTAAAATCCAATACCTGGCAGACCATTTAAGACGTCTGAAGCACTGTGTAGTTGTCCAAAGAATCAATGGTTCATTTGTAGTTGCTCTTGCACCAGATATTTGGTTTAGTATTTAACTGTATATCCCTCTATACTTATAAATATTGTTAGTGCCTTGTTAAAACACATTCTGGACTTTTTCCCTTGGCACCCTCCCCTCCAAATAATTTCCTGTCACTAGTATAAACTGCTGTCTAGTAATACCAGAAAAGGTTCAAACAATGAATCATATTTCAAAGTTTCTTTTGAATTGGACAGTGTATGAAGATGGCCATTTAACAAGTAGTTGAAACCTGAAGCCTGATGACCAGGTGCCACTTAGCAGTCATAAGGGGAAAATTGCTTCACAGGATTACAATGGGTACAAGGTTGCCCCTCATAAGTTCTGATACCCATCACTATGCTCCTGACAATTAATTTTTGCTCTGTAATAGAGCACAGGCAATAACTTAAATGGTTCCAGTGGTTTACAACCAAATGAAATTAATGCATTTTCAAAGACCCAAATGCCAGAGTTAGAGGGAAATAATATGCTTAGTAACTGACCACCCATAGAAGGTATAGACATCGAAACCTTTGCTTGTCCCCCTTCCCTGAAATGTTAACTATTTATTTAAGATATGCCTTACCTGACCGTTTCCAACTCAGGCAGAAGTGCAGAACTCTGTTACATAGGTACTTTCTTCTGTTATCAGCCCAGTACAATTTCTACCTTGCATTTTCCTGACTTTTGGAGCTGATGCATGATGCTGCCTGCCTCCTGCACACACCAGCACCCACCAAGGTGTGCAGGAGCTGTGTTAGCAATGCTGCCTTGTGCGGTGCTGATGTATGCTGCTAATGCTGCTCTCAGAAAACTGATTTCTGATTTCCAACGTCTCAGCATCAAGTGGAGAGCTATTCCTCTTTCACAGGGGCTTGCCTGGAGGGACACACTCACTGCTGGAGACCTGCACCTTTATAGCCAAACTCTGGCCACGTCCAGCTGAGCACACCACTGGTGTCATCCTGAAAGGATAAGCAATGTCCATCGGCATGATACAGCCCTACTTCTCCAAGACAATTCACCCATATTTTGGAGATTTGGTAAACCTCCATTTCTGGGAGACCATTAAATGCTGGTTGAAAGGAGCTTGATTTTTTTTTTTTTTTCATGCTGAAAGCATGTTTTCTCAACGTGCTTTCTGCCACAACTTCAAAAGATGAAACTATTCCAAACCTACATTTTTGTTTTGTAACATTTTTGCCTTTTCAGTGTTTATTTATTTCACCAGGATGTCACAATTTGGGGGTTTAATTAGGAAAAGGGTGTAGTTCTGACTGACTCAGAAGTACTTTCTCTTTTTTTTTTTTTTTTAAATCCTTTTCTTGGTATTTATCTCTTTTCTTGTAACTGTTTTACATAATAAAAGAGTTGTTGTGTTTTTCCCCCCAGAAGGCAAAACAGATATCTTCAGAAATGCTGCTAGCACAAAGACCTTAAAATAGTTTTGACCATTGCTAAGATACCCCAGGCAAACACTGAAAAAGGGAGGCAAAACAATACGAAGGTTGGAGGTGGCACAAGTTCTGCCAAACCAAACAATTGGAAAAGGAAAAACAAACACCCTCCCCTAGCTTCCCCCAGAATGCACATGTAAATTCAATCGCATTTACAAATAAATTTGCTTTGGTTATGCTTACACCTTTACATGTGTGCTTTACACGAGTGATTGTCAACATTTACTTATGTAAATACTGAAGACCCATGATTTTGATCTTTGTATATTCAAATATTTACCCTGGAAGTCTTGTAGTACGATGTCACACCTCTGGAACCACCCATTGACTGTGTTCCAATCCCACCATGTGTCACAGCCTTGGTTCAGAAAAAGCAAAACAGGCCAAACTGTTTTTTTTAATTAAAAAAAAAAAAAAAAAAGCAAAACTTGACCATGGGTTTTGGCAGCAGGATGGGGCAAGCACTTCAACATGTCTTGCATCTGTGATGCTGGAGCTAGAAAAGTGCTAGAAAAGCACAGAGCAATGATTCCCTTGGAAGTTTTGTTTGTTTGTTTGTTTGTTTTGTTTTTTTCATAGAAAGCTCAGAGTTTCTCTGAATTCTTTGCTGGAATAAAATAGTTGAGATAAAGACTGTATTAGGTGTCCTCCACTGAGCTGTGTAAACTGCCAAGCGAGCATTATGTCTGAATTCCTTATATTGCTCAGCTTTTTATTGAAAGTGATTTTTGGGAAAAGGTATATCTAGCTCAAAAAAGGAACCTACAACTTCATCCAAGGTAAGTGCTTTATAAGCTCTTACGTGTTTGTCATATAATCAAGAAAATAAAAATTGCAGGGAACATACCTATGTCAGTGTACCTTTGATTTAGTGCATGGACATTTACACAGTTGTAGGGAACTATTTTCAGTTTCTTGAAATAGTTGAAAAAAAAAAATCCACGACAATGTAATAGGGAGCTTTCTGCTGCAATCAAGTAAAAGGAATTTCAGTCTTCTTACATCTAAGTCCAAAAGGAGGGCAAGCACACTGCACCAAAGACTGATTCAGAATCATTTGCTCAACTTCTGAACCTGTGTAAAATATTATGTCCCAGAATTTCATTTGGCCATTTGTCATATATGTTACTGTCTTTTGTCTGCAACTATGGAGATAATGTAACATAGATATTACATCCCCCACACCAAATCAAGCCAAATCAAACAAAAATAAACAAAGTAAAAACAAAAACAAACAAACAAAAAACATAGTACGATTAACAGAGAAGAATGAAGAAGACAAGTTCTTTTTTTTCAGTCATAACTTTCCACTGAAATTTGGTTTTGTACCTCATGGGCACTCCTCTGAAAAGTTAATCCTTGCTCATATTCACCTACCTAACATCCTCATCCAAGAAGTCAGCATCTTCCTTCCCAAGCTGGAAGCCTTTCCCTTGCAGCCTAAAACTTTGGTGTGCTATCTTTTTGACATTTTTCTAAAGGCATAATAAATCTCCACTATCATGTTGTGTCTTTTATGTTTAAAATAATAAAGAAGTAACATGTTTGTGTTTAAAACATTTATCCCAGCTACCTTACCACTTTAGCCTTGCAACAATATCCCTTCAGGTTAAGGATACATTTTCAGGTCTAGTGTTGCTATTTCAGTGATTGTTTCCAGGATATTTTAAGGCAGGTTCTGAAGAACATCACAGAAACTGCTAACCTGCAACGATATCTCAGGCAATAGCAGTTTTTTTCCAGGCTTCTAAACAGATGGTAGCCAATCCAAATTCAGCAGTGCTAGCAAGCAGCACTCAATAAAACTGTAATTGATGCATATGGTACCTGCTAAGCTGTTTAAAAACCATCTATGTGGCATTAAAGGGAAATTGTTTAAATGTCCTGATAGAATTAGACCTGAATTTTGGAGCAAATCTATCAGAGAGGAAGTCTCCTTGTCTTCAACCTCCCAATAACCACTCTGCCTTCATGCTGCAGTAGCAGAGTGTTCCTGCCCCTCACTTCCTAGACACCTTCCAGAGAGAAGCCATACATAAAGACAGACATAAGGTCTTTCAGGCTGTAGCAAGCAGAGGAAGATGAGTTGATTTCTTGTGATTGCAAAGTGATCTGGATACAAAAGAGCATAATGTGGCTTTTTTGTTCTACATTCCTACTGTGTGTTTCACAGAAAATTTCTTTTTCATCAGTTTGCTCTCACTGTAACACAGCTTAGTGTCACAACTTAACTTGTTTGTCTCTTGCATAAGCAGGAGGAAAGGAAAAACACAAACATGCAGCTCTGTATAACTCTGAGTCTGATTAACCCACAGAATGGCTTGGGGGAAGGAGTGCTTTACCACATTATGAACCACAGTGAGATTTTAATGGAGAGTGGCAAGGTCCAAGCTTACTTGTTAATTTACACAATAGGATGTGACATTAAAAATATTGTTTATTGTCTCTGTTAAAAAAAAAAAAAAAGAAAAAAAAAAGAAAGAAAAAGTGGTAATTTCATTCTTCTTTTAATAGGTGAGATGTTCTTGCAATTTCACTTCTTCTCAGAAAATAAACAAACATCATGTATGAGGGAATGGACAGATGTGTGCCACATGACAGAAGATATACATTTTTTCAAATTTTTTTTCAAATTCAGCATAACATGAACATTATTATTTTTTTTTCCTGGAGAAAATGCATGAAATTCTACAAGGGAGCAAAAAAAACAAAACAAAACAAAACAAAAACAATAGAAGTGTAACATTTAAAAGTATGTTTGCTCTGCACAGAATAGTGTTCTGTGGAGAATCTGAGGTTAACTCCAAGTGAGACCCAGCAGTGTAGGCTAGACCAGACTGAACACTTTGATTGTGCTTCTTCTGAAATGGCCTTGTGTATAAGGTAGTTCCATCTCATTGTAATGCTCTGGTAAGGCCCAGAAACATATATGTAGCAGCTGAAAAGCAGAGGAATGGGCACTAAGAGCCACTGAAGCTGCTTTATCAAAATTCCTTAGAGGAAACCTCCATACATACAATCAAGTTAAACCATGACAATCAAGTTAAACCATGGCTCGGTTCTCCAAGTACTTGATTTTTTAAATTATATATTTATTTTTAAGGATATGGGCTGAGAAGAAAATTGAGAATGGAGAGGCCATTCTCCAGTAGAATATTGTTTATAGTCCTTCTTGAGAGGAAAATGATACAATAGAGAATGAGAATGAAAGGTGGAGGATTCTGCCCAACCCTGTTTGACCACCATTGGGTGTTATGAGTATGACAATAGTGTTATATGGCAAGAACACTGAGCATATATTTATAAGGAACCTCCTTTTTCTGTGAGGAGCAATATGGTAAAAAAGATGAAAATGCCTGTTTATGTATTGGAGAAGTGCCAGGAGTAAAAGTGAGCTGAGTGGGGGTGGCAATTGGCCTCCTCACATTCACACCATGAGAAATTATAGGCAGGGACAGGCTGTGGTGATTTTGAATGTGAAAATAAGAAGACATTAGAGAGATTCCTAGAAAAGATGATGAAATCCAAATAATGGATTGGAAAAATAACCTGAACAACTACCAGTAGAACTACCAGTAGATCTATGTTTCATTTAGTAGGGGAAAAGATGAAAAAGAAAAAGAAAAACAAGAAAAAGAATAAGACAAAGAAAAGAAAGAGAAAGAGAAAAAGAAAAAGAAAAAGAAAAAGAAAAAGAAAAAGAAAAAGAAAAAGAAAAAGGGAAAAATAGAGATACATAATGATGAGAGACTGAAAGGATTTTTTTTTTTTTTTTTTTTTTTTTTTTTCACAGAGATGTTAGAGAATCTATAGCTCAGGAATATCTTTCAGATAGTGTGTGTGAAATATAGACCTTGTCCAAGCTGCAAGGTCCTAGAAAACAATTAAAGCTGAGCTGGACACTTGAGTTACATGAGTGGTGGTACTGGTGCACAGGATACTAGAGAAAGCACACAGAAGCAAGTTTTGGCAGAAGAATGGAAATAGCTGTTTTATCCAAACTAGGCTGAAAGTGACAATTGGAGATTTGTGAGAAAGTTTTCAAGAAACAAGCTGAGAGTTTTATCTGGGATACGCCTAATGTAGAAAAGGGTTTCCATCTGTCTGTCTAGAATGGAGAGGAAGATTTGTAAGTGATCTACATAAAGCAGGGGTTCAGCCTGAGTTTATCAATACAATTACTGAAGTCCTACAAAGTAAAGGAATGGGTATTTAGAACAGAACATCATGACGTACGTCTTCACAAAAAAAGTCCAGAATGAACATGGGAAAAATTCTCCTTTGAAGGCAATACAATGAGAGAGAGCCTCCGCAAATCACATATGAGGATAATGAAGAAGGGAAGGAGTTATAGACATTCATCTCAAGCTTTCAGGAGAATATGAAAAACGAGGTCAGAGTCCTGAGGTGGCAGTTTGGGCAGCACATGAGAGCTGTGGAAGTGCAGCAGGAACTGAAGCAGGTGCGCAGCAAGCTCAGACATTAAACAGAATAGTGGAGGTGAGCAACTGAAAAAATGTATAGGACTAGGACTGGGTTCTTCATTTTGTTTTAGTTTTAAGATGGAAGAAGCTAAAGTGTGTTTGCCTTTGTGAGAAAAGAGCCAGCTGGGACTGAGAAGTAAAGGCAAAAGGTAATTCAGGAGCCAATTTATCCTAACATGTCCTCGAAAGATTCTTTTGAGCTGCTTAGAGCAAACTCTTTGTAGCTTTGGTTTAAAGCCCAGGAGTGCACTTTTTATCTAGAGGATCTCTTGATGACAACTCCAGTGCTGGAAATGTACATTCCTTTAAAGGTACAAACATTTCAGCAAGTGCTAGAAATTAAAATCTGTCTGAGACACTGCTCTATTTACAATGACGATGAGTGGTTGCCTGTAGCAAATTGTTCCAGATAGCCTCAGGAGACAGAGATCAGGTATGGGCAAAAGAAGATAAAATGTTTGGCGAGCATGCAGGCATACCGGGGGTTCATAACCTTTCATAGGGTCTAAAGAGTTCCAGCCTTGTGACACACCACAAACTGCCAGCACCCAGTCCTGCCAAGTACCAGAATTATATTGTAAATCTCATGAAAAGTCATTCTTTTCTTAAAGGGATCCAGTCCATTCTATTACAATAGAATATCAGTTTTAATTTAAAAAAAAAAAAAAAAGATCTCGTCTACATATTCAGAAAAAAAATCTTGAGAAATGTCCCCTAAAGTCTTCCAAAACATAAATAAAAGAATCATACATATATTGCTTTCTAGTACCTTGTGATTTTCATAAGATGTGTTGGCAATCTTGCCTACTTGCAATTTAAACTGAGCTAAGATACTTTAGGGGTTGGCTTAATTTTAAATAATGTTTAAAAATCTATTGCAGAGTCAGATCCACTGAGGCAGTGGATCCCCAAATGGTGTTCACCCATCAGAATATGGTATTGTGCTTACCACTTTTTTGCTTGTCTTTATATTGCCTTCACAGCATATTCAACTACTGTGTGGAAAATAAGCCTGTGAAGCAATGTGAGAAAATATGGTGGCCACGAGGAAACTGAGGGTTGATTATTAGTCCAAAGAAGCTTAAGAATCACCTGTGCAAAGGTGTGCTTTTATTGCAGAGTGAGCTGGGTTTTGTGTTTTCAAGCTCTTCCTTTCCACTGAGATTATCAGTCACACTGCTGAGCACCACTGTGCTCATACAGGCACCTTTCTCCCTGCAGAGTGACCCAACACTTTTTCATACCCACTTTTTTGTTTGTTTGTTTGTTTGTTTGTTTTTGTTTTGTGTTGTTTTGTTTTGTTTTCCCAGTACTTTTCCATATCCACTGTTTCCAAACCCAACTCACTGCTTTGTTTGCGGTGCACTGGGAACTGACCAGAGCTACCTTTGAGCTGAATGGCCCAGGTAGTGATAACATTTAGCCACAGCAAAAGGAAGCACAATGTAGGTTAACCACTCAATTATTTGTCCTGCTTCCCAAGTGGGTCTCATCATGGGTCACATGCCACATCTGCTACTGTGATCAGTACCTAGAGACATCAGCACCAACCCTGAGATCCCTAGCACAGTCCTCCCCCCAGATTTTGGAGCTGTAGTACTTGTCTCATATGGCTGTGAAGTTTCAGCAGATGGACTAATTTGTTCATGGCTGAAGAGCTTTTCTCCCTATTTTTGCATACAGAAAGAAAAGGTGAAGCCCTGGTAACCCCCATACAAAGCTAGTTTGTAGTAGCACTGCAAGTTGGCTGTGTTAGCACAAGGGCAAACACAACACGTGTTGTGTTATCATGCATGTGATATAGGGATCAACACATGGGACATGAAGCAACACATGGAGCATGAAGTGGCTGAAGCCAATTGTGTTCTTCAAAAGAGAAATGGGACTGTCTTGGAAAGCAAGAAAATGATCAAAGTGGAGGAACTAAAATCGAGTTGTGCCTGTTACCTGTCTGATTAGCTTGCTTATATCTGTTGCTTGGACACCTGTAGCAATGGAAGGAGATTGGTGAAAGGGTTCTGACCACCACATCTGTACTTTTGCTCTCAGTCTCTGTATAGGACTCAGGACCTAAAAAGGCAACCTGGAGTCCGAGGAGGGTAGGGGCCCAGATGAGGGCCCAAGCATGTGGACCATCATGTGAGAAGCCAGCATGTCTGGTGGGTACATCATTTAGAAGGTATTATATTCAAGACACACAACTACAAGGATTTTTAAAACAACAGAGACAGCAACACAGAGATCATGGACAGGAGAACGAGCATTATGAGCTGTGTAGGGAACAAGACAAATAGAGGGACTGGCATTGCTAAGCTCACATACAAAAAAGATAGATAGCTTTGCTAAGTATAGAGGCTCAACTTATAGACTGTAGATTGCTTTAAAGAGCGTGAGTATGAAGGACAACAGACTTTAAAGTAGTGATGAACATTTTCAGTAGCAGTCTTGTGTCTAAAAATACAGATTTACTGAAATAGGAATAGTTGACAGGTATATTCTGTATTGGCAAATCTTTCCATAAAACAGAAAAGTCCTAAAGAAAATGTGTTACACAATCTCTTAACTTATGGTGTTTATTGGCTGTTTACGAATGTGCCTTCCTCAGGCTTTTGTGGGCTCAGACTGTTGAGGTTTTTATAGAGCACAGAGTACAGAAGCCTCATGTCTTCCAGGTACATCAGTATTTGAACATATTTAATATGACATGTTTAATATATTGTTTCCACTTGAGAGGAAAGTAGCTTTTCATTTAATTTTGGGATGACATTTTTTTCCAAATTCCAACCCTTTTTGAAAGTGAAATTAAGGCAGTTTTGTCCCACAGATCATCTACATGTATGAGTTTTGAATTGCGTGGCTCCAGCATCAACTGTCTTTGCAGCCAAGACAACAGAAGAACCAGTAAAATCTATTTATCTTCATTAGTAAGACCAGGGAAGGCACCTAGGATGAGATGCAGTTTGGACCTTTTCCAAGAAAGAAGTGAGGTGTGGACTTTCTACAGCCAGCAGACAATCATCATGAAGCTGGAGAAATCATGACATACATGCAAGTGCATGCTACCTACTGTCCAAGTTTCTGAAGGATCTTCACAAGGAGAGAGCAAGAGGGAAATCTTTGTGATTTATCCTTCACATTTATCTTGTGCTGCTGACAAATAATAAAAAACAATGTACACGTGACAAAGGAGTTCAGCTGATCTCCTTCTGTGGAGATGGTGGCCGGGAGAAAAAATGGTTGTTATTTTAGCTGTAGGATCAGTACTACCTGATGGACACTTAGCAGTAGGAATTAAAAGATAAAATCAGTAAAATCTAGTGAGGAAGACTATTTCAAGAGAATGAAACAACAACAACAAAAAAGAAGATATGCAACTCCCTACCCTCTAGGATAAGCACTCATTTAAAACATTAATTCCTGTTCAGTCGAAGGCAGAGACCCCACAAATGTGCTTCCCAGACACACTATTGATTTCTGACCTACAAATTACTCTCCTTGAAGGAGGGCTTTGCAGAGCCGAGACAGTGCGGGAAGAGGGCTGGAGTAGACTGGGTACTTCTCAGCTGCAATCTGCATAATGTTTAGTATTCAGTGAGTTAAAGCACGCAATGAAAGGGAACTGTCAGTGCAATCTAGAAGATATAAAGAAATGAAGGGGTGAAAAAAAGCCGTATGCTAATAATCCACTCAGTAATTAAGTGAAGATCGCTGCCAAGCGCCACTGCCACTTTCAAAGGGTAATTTGTACAGGAAATCATAGAGTCATTGTCAAATCATTTCAGGATAAAAGGAAAGTCATCAACTAAGATAAGATAAATGCTGGGTGTCTGGCAGCATGTGCCCTAGGAAATGCCTTTGCTTTTTTATATTAAAAAAATTTGCAAAAGTGGGGCTAGGAAAACTTGACATGTTGAAATGCACATTTACTATTAATAATAGGGGTGATATATGCATAGATGCATTATTAAATAGGTAACTGGAACAAAAAAATATATATATAATCATCAAATGAGCCAGCTAAAAGGGACTTAACTTTCAACAATGTGACTTTTAAGTTAAACCTTCAGTAAATCAGAACATACTTCTTCCCACCCTCAGAAGAGTCTTTTGTAACTAATATACTTTAATAACCCTTTCTTCTTAGTATGGGATAATCTGTGGGAAAGCCAGTTTCCCCCAATAAAAATAATAATAATAATAAAAAATAATCACAAGACTAACCTCCCGCAGATCTCCACCAGGGTCTGCATATTGCCATGTCAGAGCTTTTGGGCCCTCCCAAGCATCAGTGTGGCTGTGTCAGGGTGACACTGCCACCAGAACAAGCTCATGGGCTGCAGTCCTGCTCCTCTGCATACACATCATATGTATGATTTGCTTAGATTCATTCTTTTTCAAAGTTATCCTCCATGTTCTGTGTGGTTTTCTAATATATGTTATCATTATCAACATGTCCTGATTAAAGGTATGCTTTTGTGAAGGATGCTCTCTTGCTGTAAATGTGCTTGAAAGCACATGGATACATATACTGTACCAAGCAGCGTTTAAGGTTCAAAAAGGGCTTTGGTCATTTCGCAAGGACCCATGCATTAAGGGCTGGACACAGGGAGGCCAGGGACTAACTCCCATGGGAGGTCAGGATTTCCCAGAGAACAAGATTACACCCTGTACAACAGATCAGGATGAATCTCTGGGGTAGTGTTGTAGGATGAAAATAAGAAATTTAAGCATTTTCATTTGTCACGCCACGCATTGAATGTGTTTTCCTCAGACTAATGCAATGCATGGAACATATCTCATGGGTAATCATTTTTGTTACACTTTGTACTTACCTAAGCTTTTAAGCCATTGTATAAGTGATTTTGACTATATTGTTTTCTTTCACCACATCTTGAAATGACATAATAATATTAGACTAATTTATAATTCATATAATTAACTTTTATGTAATGATATTTGAATTTTATTAAGTGCATATCCCGGCCTGCACTTGACCTATCACAGGTGTACAATTACAAAGCTGAATTTATGAATCACAATAAGATTTTTGTTTTCAAGAAACAGTATTTATTGGAAGTGGAAAAAAAAAAAACACACACACAAATTTCATATATTTTTTCCAGTTATTCCAACTAATCTTGCAAAATGTGAGCAGGAGGCTCTTCAGATGTACACTCGATTTTATTTCGTGCCAATTATTTTGCACCTAATTCAGCAATCCAAACACAGAACCCAGATCTGAGAAACAACACAGACTCCTCATGGTATTTAGCACAGAAGTCTAACACTCAAACAGCATGAGGGCTTGTTACATTTTGGAGAGAGTTCTGACTTCTTTAAAACAGTGATAACGTTTCAACCATCCAGATTTTTTCATCCATGACAGATATAGTATAGATCAAACAGTTTGCATCATAAATAATTCAACTCTAATTTAATAAAAGTTAATATTCTACAATAGGAATGGCTTTAATTTTACTTTCAACTGCTTCACAACACTGAAAGAAAATGCAGACTGGAAGTGGACTCAGTGAGAACAGACAAACTTCCATGAATTTTTTAACATGCTACCTTTCACAGAGAATACATTTCAGGGTGTTTTACAAAATAATGTTTTAAAACTTCACCCAGAGAGGCTGGGAAGAGAAATATGACCACAAATAGAACAGAAAAATAAAATCAAATGCAATGTCTTTCAGATGTACTTTTTCTTTCTTTTCATTTTCTCTTCCTAGTTTGTCACGTTATTACCCCATTTTTATTCTTGTACAGTTTATATTGTCTTATGTGAAATTAGACTTTTGAACATTTTTATGTTTAAAAAATATCTTTTTATTTGAAGGTGAAAGTATTTCTGAGTTCACTCTTGATTACTGTTTAACTTGCATTGCATTTCAAAGTAAGCCTCATAAAAAGAACTCCAGAATATTCATTGACTATTCCACGATTAAGGTGAGCAAGAATAGAATATTAAATATATTATTTCACACAGTGTAATGTAAAATATAGAAATAAAAATCTCTTTACCTTTCTGTTTCACGACTACGCATATTTTTATCTGCATAGAGATAGAAGAGGGTTGTATCTGTACTCAGCACAGAACAGTTAATCTCTAGGTATTAAAATAGAAAAAGAAAAAGGAAAGTTGGTGATCCTCCTGCTAACCAAAAAGGTGATCTAAAATATATGGTAATACAATTATGCTGATATTTTACAATATTCAATATAGTTTCTAAGGAAGATGATGCCTGTTTGCCAAGCCTTTTTTGTTTTAGGATTAATTAATGTGAAGGTTTCACTAGGGGTACATTATTATCAGCGTATCTATCTATTCTGTATACCTGCATGAAGTATCTCCTGAAAAAAAAATGAATTTGGGGGTCAGATAGTTGTATACTCCTACACCAACAGGTGCACAGCTACCAGTACCTGGTGCAGAAGCTGCTTTCCTGGGTAAATGCCAGACGTGCAAAAATGCAAGCACGGAGTAAGTAGCATTTCAGTGGCAGAAAAAGCCCCAGAATTAGGCTGTACAAAATCACAGGACCTAGTATTTAAAAGTAGCTCCAGGCCCAACTGGAAATTTGGCTCCAATTGGATTTTACCAATCGGGAAAATTGAGCTGAAAGTTTATGAGGTGAAATGTTGTATTTCCTGCAATAACAGCAATGACTAATTTGTGATTGTATGGCATATCCTAACAGCTGTGATATATGTTGCTTCGAATTCATTTAGTTGTAACAATATTTGTTAATTTTTTCCTTCAGATGCCTGTTGTTGATATTTTCTAAATAAAGCCAAGGAAAAGAAAACGCCAGCATTTTGAAACATAAAGCAATCTGTAAAATTAAAAAAGCTTTCGTTGCCACCCCCCCCACCACAAATGTATACCATATGCCAAAGCTACTCCTTAACTCTAACCGACTGTTGTTACTGTAGTAATCAGTCTATGTCAGAGCAATTACTTCAAATCATCCGTCCCGCTTGTTTTGCACCGGCTGCGTCACACTGAGCAGAACAATGCGGCTGACAATCGGCGCGGCGTCACTGGCCCGTGCACCCTGCCTGATTGACGGGGACCCGCAGCATGGAGGACGGGTCCTGCCCTCCCAGCCTATGGTGGCCTTGCCACCTTCTCCAGGGGTGGTTTGGTGGAGAGTGGGGTGGGATGGTGGTCCTGCTTTATCCTTGGGTGGTAGGGATGGAGCGGGGTGCAGTGGCATGGAGTGAGTAGCGCCTACGTCTTTGACCTTGGACATGGTATCTAGAGAGACATCCCCAAACCACTACATCCAGCTGGTTCTGGGTGATGGGGAGAGCAAGGGGTGATGCCATGATTAGCAAACCCCAATAATACACATGAAGGTGCAGGATACGAGAATGCCAAAAACCATCCCCAATTGCTGTGGGACCTGGAAAAACCTTGTCCTTTAGGGGTCAACTCTTCTTGAAGCCAATTTGCTCTTGTCCTTAAGAACATGCTTATTGCAATAGAAAACAAAACAAAACAAAAGAAAACAAAAAAACAGACGTGTCATTCCCCCCTCCCCCTTCCCCCTATCTGTATCATTTTCTCTAACAATCCTGAGATCATTTATTTTTTGCTGCCCACAGAGAGATTTTCAAACAGGTACTCACATTTCATTTTATTAACAAATAAGCCCTGTTAGAAAGGAAAGCCATACAAAATCAATTGGTAATTGAAAGGATATGTACACATTGATTTGTACATCAGTGATGTACTGCGCCAATTATTGCTGAGGGAAATACTGCTTAGTGATAAGATTTGTTATATATTTCTTGTTACTTTCTTACTATTTTACTGTTGTAAATTATCTTTTAGACTAAAAAGAAACACATGGGGTTATAGAGCCACAAAGCAGCTTGCAAACATTTATTGGAGAAAGAGCACAGAACATATACTGAAGAGAGTAATTCTGAAATTTCCAATCTTTGAAGCTTTTCTGTGGCCAAAAAACAAACAAACCAAAACAACAAAAACAAAAACAAATGAAAACAAGAATAAAATATTCTGAAAGCCTAACTTTATTTTTGAATTTTCAGGGAGGGTTTGTCACTCTATTAAATACATTTACAGTACCTGGTGAGGTGGCACCATGGATGGAGTGCTTAGGATACTGCAGTTGAAATAATAAATAATTGTCAGACATTTCTTAAAAGGCTTGCTTCCTTCTGAGTGGGGTTGTCTTTTATCAGCCTGCCTCACGCCTTTATCACGTTTGTTCTCATTCAGATCAGTGAAGGCTTTCATTTCCTCAACAGCCCCAAAAGCCAGGATTTGTAGCCTGTATTCAAATTTGTTTAAAATCAATTCCGTGCAAAATAATTAGAGAGAAAAAAAAAAATAAAAAAAAAAATGAGGTGTTGCAGGTTCTTTCTTTTCCTTGGATCTTTTGACCACAAAAATGATGACTGCTTGTTTTGGGGAAGCATTTTAAAATATGTTGTGAGTACATGTGTTATATTGCACACATCCTAGCTGTACACCACACAGACCTGTAATTGCAGTATTCTAAACATTAATACAAAGAAATACATTCTTTTCTCTGCAGCAGAAGCATCAATAAAAAAAGCCAATTAGAAGAGATGAATTTTTATTACATGCTGATGATTAAATCTACATTAATCATAAACATCCACAGGCCACCAGCAGAGCTTGTTTAATCATTTTCAACCATTTGTGTCTCTCTACCTACTATTCTGTTGGATTTTTCTACATTATTTCCATATTTGGTATTGGGATGTTAGAAAGTGAGAGTATACTCCTGGGTAATCAGGATTTCATGCAATATGACTCAGAAAAACATTCACAAAAGAACTCTTCTGAAAGGTTTCTAAACCCATGATTTGATGGGTTGTGCCATTACGTGGTGTTGTTTATGGGGCTATTGTGTCATGTATGGCACTCGCTGTATGTGTGGAGATTATTTCAAGTATTAAATAGCAGTTGAATTGGGTAGAGAGATAACTACATAAATGAGATAAGTATAAAAGACATAATAGAGAATAAAAGGTCATGGAAGCCCTGGGAACAATGACCTGAGGAGGACAAGAAATGACTCCAATATCAACAGGAGAATTTTTAATGAAATTTGTTTTGAGCACCAACATAGAAAAAAGGATATAATGTTGTCTCATTGCTAGAAGCAAGTAAATAATGCTACAGAAGAGTTCAGACCTAATTGGGAGTTGGAATAATTATAGATGATGATAAGCCAGCCACCAGAGAAATGCAATATTCAAGATGTGTGGTAACAAACACATTGATTAACATAAGTCAGGACAGGAAAGAACATAGCTTAGAAATACAGTATATAATTTATGACCATGGCAAAAAGAAAAAAAAAAAGAAAATCAACAATAAATATGATGAAAAAGAAATAAAATAATTTAAATTTTTCTCTCCCATCCTTTTTTTTTTTTTTTTCTATTTCACAGTAATTCTACAAAGAAAGAGCATTTAGCGAAAGATCTTTCATATATGTATGAATTATATTGAAAATGAATGCAGCCTCTCCTTTCACCTTTTCTGAACACTCACAGAAATTTCACAGCAGTTTTTGGTGGGATACATTCATATTTTAACTTACCTGGTTCTGATCTTACTCTTTCTTTTTATAAACAGACTTTTCTTATATGAAAAAAATGGGAGGAGAGAGGAGGTAAGCAGAAGCCATTTTAGTTTTTCCTTAGATAAATTAAGCCAGCAAAGAAGCTCTTGGGAGATTTCTAATATGAAATACAATAATAATAATATTATCATTAATAATAATACACACACAGCTCTTTCTGGGCTCTTATTCTTAAGCTATTTTTCATTCACAACAGATTGACAAAAGGCATATCTATGTTTTAGAATTTCACAGAATTGTGTATTTACTCCTCGTCTTGGAAGGGTTTGGAGACTGCAGAGCCAGGGAGTATATGGGATGGTCTCATCTGACCTGGGGCTGCACTGTGTCCAGCACCAGGACCCTGACCGAGATGCTGCTGCAGCCATAGAAGTGACGGGGAACAAGCAGTAGCACAGGTGGCAGCTAGCCCCTCCTATGACTTGCAGCTTAATTCCTGGCATGTTTCCCTAAATACAAAAAGGAGATGGGAAGGACACACAGATCCTTAACCAAAAATCTTGGTGCCTCTGGCTAGGGAGTGCAGTTCTCTGAGTGGTGCAGGGTTTCACAGGACTGCATGCCTGTGTAACAGGGTGCTTAATTTCTCTGGCAACATGGGTCAGACATTAGCACAAGAGTCAGACATGTAGTGGCTACTGGCTTTTGCTCTCAAAAGAGACCTCTGACGAGGCTTTTGCATGGTGATTGCACCAGCAGGCAATCTCTGCTTATGTCTCCCAGAAGGAAAACAACCTTACAGCGTTCAGATTTGTAGTGGCAGAGGAGGTGCTCTGTGCTCTAATTTTAAAAAGCCACCCTCATCAGCATGTACTCCATCAGCAGAATATGCCGTGCCTGAAGTCAGTCAGTGGGAAACTATGGAGTTATATTGCTTATGCTAGCAGGTCTGCGAATTTCTGTGCTCCAGACTGGTCATCTCTGAATTTCTGAAGTACCTCTGTGCACGTATATCATCAAAATATTAACTGAAAACACCATTAAATGCAACATGGCTCATTGACCACATACCATGGCTTTGCTGTCAAACAGTTATTTGTAGACCACACTTTGAGAACCGCTCACTGAAACTGTCTAAAATGAAGTGCGGAAAACACTTTAAGAAACAAAGCCAAGGAAATAATATATTGGCAAGGAAATGGAATCTAGCCTGACTTTCCTCCATCTCGGAACTGCAGAGATGTATGATAGCTCTATCAATTGTAATGCCAGTCTAAGTTGGAATATATGGCCAAGCACAAAGAAATAATTAGGGAACAGTCACAGCAGGCAAAAAGAAGGTATAAGGAATAGCAAATGAAGCTAAGCTGAGATAGATATAAAATGTCGAGAGCCATGAGAAAAGTGAAAGATGAAAGATATCAGTCAGCCCAACAACATGAATATGATGTAAAGCAGAACAGCTTTTAGTTAAGGTAGATCTCAGTTTCTTAACATTCTGTGAGGAAAGATTTGCAAAAGAATGGAGCAATGTGTGAAAATAAGAAACAGAAGGAGCAGAAGGAAGACAATATGGTAACACATGGTTACAGTTCCAAGACTCGAGAATATATTTCTTGTACTATATCCCTTTATGTTAAAATGCATTCTGTTTATTCTGGCTCAATGGCTCAGCTGGTACCATAGTGTAACACCCCACCACATGGTAGACCTAAGCTCAGGAGCAAGCCTGGGCCAACAGAGCTTGGGACTGTCACAGAGGTGATGCTGTCAACTTCAGTGTTGGCTAATGCTGCCCAGGGAAGGGACAGAGCTGTGCATTTCTCAGGGAATAGCAGGAAGAAAAGAAAATAATATGCAAAATCAGAGAATATGCATCTCAGAAGATTAAATGGACAAAAATATAGATCTCACATAAGTCTTGGTTTCTTAGGAAAGTGAGAACATCTTTTGCTCATGTTTTTCTACAGGACTGATAAAAGATGCTGGCTTCTGTACTGTAAATATTACTCTTCAAAATAAATTTTATTTGCCTTGTGAATATTTCATGCATTATTATGCTTATAGAAAGCGAACTGAAGTGAACAGCAAGATTGTTAAGGTTAAAGCTAGAATGGCAGCTACTATTATGGGAGTAAACACTAAAAACAGCATTCTTACAGATCTCATTGTACCTAAACAAGATTTGTATCAGGACAGTATCCTCTCACTGATGGAGCTATCCTGCTTTATGAGTTTTAAAATAAGTTGGAAGATGGCATAAAAGCAAACCACTGGCTCCAGACATCCCAAAGTCAGCTTACAGAAAGATTACTTGAAACATTTATTAGTTTGTGGAGTCAAAAAGTGGGATTTATTTATCTTCAGTCATCTGTCAATGCATCAGTTACTTGCTTTAGATACTGACTCCAGAATGAAGCCCCTCTCTCCTCCTAGACAGAAAAGTCGATTAACTTACAGCAGGTGCTTGATTTTCTCATGATTAATCTCAGGTGAGATGAAGCCTACCCAGGAAAAAAGAATTGAGGAGATCTTAGCATCATGTATTTGATGCCACCTGCTTCCATGTCTCTCAAGTATACCAAATACTGTAGACAGAGAGGAATCAAACTGATTTATTCTGGCTCTCTTAATAGCAATGACACATCGATAATGAAGAACAAGTGGTTTCCCTCAGTAATGTTCATTCCTTGGTCTGCACTGTGGTAGTGCAACCTGATGAATATTTTGAAACAAATCTTTCATGGGCAGTATGGCTCTGAACTGTAAGCTGCTCTTTTAAAAGCAGCTGAGTACCTTGCACATTACCCAGTAGCTTTTGATATGTTCTAGGCATGTGTTTTTTATGCATTTTTTTTTATTAAAAAATATAAATATTGGACTATATAAATATGTATTAGCCCAAAAATACTTCTTATCACAGCTGTGAGATTACAGAACTTTTTCATCAACAAATTCTCCTGAAGAAATAACCATGCAAATCATTGTCTTTCAGAAGTAAACTGCAACTATTGCAGAAATTGCTTCTTTCTCCCTTCACAAACTTGAAAATACTACATGGGTATCTGTGATTTTTTTCCTGAAGACAGTCTCTATAAAGGATTTTCAAATAAGAAAAGTAAGGCCAAGGTCATAAAGGAAAAAAAATAAAAGAAAAAAAAAAAGGAAGAAAGTTGTAATTAAGAAAGATTAAAATTTGACACACAATTAAGTTTGATCAGATCAGGGAAATAGGTACTTTTACCCTAACAAAGATGGGTGTGCTTGCTTTGCCAGATCTGGGACAATGCATCTTTAAGATACTATGCCATTTCTTTTAAGCATTACTTCAAAAATGTGGGAGGAGGGAGCATCTAAAGCAAAATTGCAAATGCAACTTTTGATTGTTATGATTTATTTTTAATTATCCTTTTCTCCTTTTGTCTTAATTGGACAGAGCCAGTCTAAACTTGTTCTGTGCAATTAAGAGCAGTTACATGCATAGAAAATTGAGACCTATTTTAAATCTCATTTGGACTGACTCATAGTTCAGCTTGCTACAGGAAAATTAGAGCAAGAAAATATATTTAAAAAGCTAATGAGCTTTAGTAAAAATATCCTCAACGAAATGATGTGCTGGGAAATTTTACATGTTCACTTAAAACCGTATCAGACAGTGGATGAGGGAAACTCATTTTGCTCTTACTAGGCTTTCTTAGGGGACATCCAGGAACATGTTATCGAATCCTCTTAAAAAATGTTCTGAAGTTTGAGCTATTTATTTCCAAGGCAACTAAACAAATATTTTCCAAATAACTCATACATGCATCTCAGACGGGGGCTAATTCTGTACTTGTTAATTTCCTACCTCTTGCAAGTACAATTGGCACCCAGTGTACACAGCAATGCACTTTCCAATAGTTAAGGTAACAAAAACGCTGTAAGGTGAAGGCTGTGCTAAAGCACCTGCATAATGCCCATTAGTGTTAATAGGGGCTTGGGAGAACATATCCAATACCTCCATAAAAGGCCTCATGCAGCTTGGAATAAATGTGCAAAACAATAATAAATTAGTGAACCAGTGTGAGAATAATCGTTTGAAATGAACCCAAATCCAAATATTGGAAATTTCTGGGGTTTCATGTTACACATGGGACTCGTTTCTTAGATGCTTTGGCTAAGGTGCTTGGGAGGGGGGAAAAGTGTCTGAGAAATCCCTTCCCTGGCTGCCTGAATGCAGCTGGTGGCATGGGACATGGAGGAAGTTCCACGTACGAGGAGCAGACGTAAAGAGATTGTACCTGCTTGGAATAAAAAACATTTTCTGACCCTCCTGCAGTGTCCATTTCTCCTTTCCCTGCTTCAGATGCTGCATATATACACTAATGGAAAACCAGACAAAACCAATCAGAGCTATGTATGTGTTTGAAGGCTGAACCACGTTTTCATATAAAGTCCCATGACACAAACCTTTTTTCACAATTCCTACAGAAATTTTCCAGGTTTAACATTTTTTTTTTTTTGAGTACTCTTTACTTTTTTTTTTTTTTTTTCTTTTAAGATTACTTTTCACTGCTGAACATTCTTGTCTCCAGCAAGAAACAGCAGTAGGAACATACAACAAAAAAGATTTACAATTTTTCCATTAAAAAATAATCCCAAACCCAAGACCTTTAAAAAATTTGAAGCTGCTTGGTAAAAGTATTTGTTTGTTTTAAACACTTTCTCATTTCTGAACTCTCCTTGCCTTATGGCCTTTTTGCCAAAGCCCTGAGCTGAGGTCCAGTTGATAGAGCGACCTTGTTCATGAAGTGTGAATTTCCATCAACTCAGCCGAAATGTGAGCTTGAACAATGGAGAGTTGGCTCCTCTCCAGTCCTAAATATAGCCGTGTGAGAGCTTTCTGAAACCTGCCAAGCCGATGGCCCCACTCTTAAACAAATGAAAGCCCTGAAATATTTAGGGTTCTTCAATTTCCCTTATTCGTTTCTTGTCCTCCCACAGCTTTGAATGTTTTTGTGATGATTTAGACCCTGTGTGTGTACAGTTTGCAACCATATTTTCATGCTGGGGTGCTCTGTACATCTCTGTGGAATCTTCCCTTCTGAAAATGGGGTTTCCCTGTGCCCAGAGAGTCACATCGGTGCTGGAATGAAATTTCAGTGGGGTGGTAAAGTAGTGAATAGGAGAGCTGCTAGAGTTTGGCAGTATTGATGTCCCCTGGGACAACACATTGGCTGGTGATCAAGCCAAACCAGCTTTACAAATGCAGCCTCCAGCAAGCAGTGAGAGGGCTCCGGCTTGAGAGGCCCAAAACAGACCTGGTGCCAGCAGCACCCAGGGAGCCGTCTGGCCATGGTGTGGGGACGAGCTCCTCACTCCCAGCACACTCTGCAGGGAAACCTATGGGGGTGTTAATGGTTTGCCTTGATCTCTTTCTTTTCCGTGTTGGTGTAAGCATGTAGTGTGATTAACGTTTCGATTTTTGATACAGCAGCTGTTTTCGTCTGTGTGTCTGTTATCTTCACTGTCACCGGAACTGTGAACTCAGGGAGTCTCTGCGTGGGATCCTGACCCAGATGCTCTGAAGATGCTTCTCAGTCCCTTTCTTTCAGCACCTCAGGAGGCTTAGGCAGACTAGCTTCCCACATTCAGGGATCAGACCAGATGCCTGAGAGCAGGCTATGTGAATATTGGTTGCATCTCTGGGAAAGACCAGATGGTCCCCAGTGATCTCAAAGGCCAAAGGAAGGTTAGTGGGGTACCAGGGACACCCTGTACCTTTGTGACAGCACAGATAGCCCCAACACAGAGCAGGTCTGAGGCCTGCCCCAATATAGCAAAGACTGAAAGTCCATGGGCAAGAGCTGTGAGCAGGCCGGACTGGAGTTCTGCCAAGGGACATGGCACTCACCCACTGTGCCTTCTGACCCTCCAGCCAGATATCTTTCTTCAGCTTTCAGCTCCTCTGGCTGTTTCCCAAGTCTGGTAGAGATTTAATAAAGAATCCCCTACTGCTATTTTTGTTCTTTTTACTTCACTTAATGCCTTCTCATGTTGTTTTGGCTTGGTTTGTCCTCTGCTCTCCCACTGGAGCATCTACAATGAAGATGGTGCAGTGCAGACATGGCCTTTCTGTTGACAGAGGCTTGAAGAAATTCCCCATGCAAGCTTGGGACTTAAGTTTCAGACAAGAATTTCAGTACTGATCATTTCCTAGTTTACAAGAGAATAGAACTACATGGAGAAATGTACAGAAATGGGCTTCCATAGACAGATTAATAACAAAAGAAAAGACATCATTACACTTGCACATATTCAAGGCCCTATAAAAGAAATAGCTCATGAATAGCTGTCAAAGCAACAAAAAAATTTCAAACAGCAGGACATACGTTTCTTGGGACTGATGATGGATGATAATAGGATGAGGGAATGAGAGTGGTGACAGGTGAGGTTGCAGGTCCTGCAGCCCTCCCCTGGGCTGCAGAGCTGGGACAAGGGGGACATGTGGTGCTCCCCCGGCACCCTGCCACCCTGCAACAAGGCTTCCACACAATCTGATGCTTACTCATGTCTCACATCCAAGGGAGCCAAGAAAGATAAGGAAGGAGAGGAAAATGGAGAGAATGAAGAGAAAATGAGATACAGCTCCAATTCTTCTCAGGCTCCAGCACTTATCAGTATCTGTGTGGAAGGATTCATTCTTGTGTGCTAATAAAAGAGAAAAAGCACATTTCAGTGTATTCACTGTAGGAGGAATATTTCTGATGTGGGACTCAGATTCTCAGAGTGAAAAACAATATTTTGCTTTTAGATTAAGTATCTTTCATCTCAGTTCATTTAAGTCCTTCATTTAGGTCCTAGTCATAATTCTTAAGGTTAGGTAGGGTGTTCTGGACCTATGAGACTTGTACACAAAAAGGATCCTACTTGAAATCAACAAATAGACCATAACACAACGTTGACATTGCCAAACAGATATTTTGCCTGTGGCTGAGCTTGGATATGATCTCGGGATGTTAATGCTTAGTATGTTGTTTATGCTATGATATTAGCAAGTCTCTTAAAATTTTAGTCACAGAAGAGTAAACTTTTCCTCTCTCAGGTTAGGATACCTGAGCAGACAATTCTGTCAAGATTTTTTTTGTCAATTTTTTTTATTTTTTGTCAAGATTTTTTTTTTTTTTTTTTTCAGTTTTGCACAAACTAAACTGCATCTTAAAATTTATTTGAATTTCTCTTGTCCTATTTCCCATGGAAAGCTGTTCCAGAACCTCATTGCTTTTATGGTTAGATTTTTTCCTATTTCCAGTCTAAATTTATACTTGGCTAGATTACATCTGTTTTTGGCCTAACACAGTTCTGTCTTTAAATAGTTCTTATCCCTGCCTGATGTTTATTCCATAGTAAATAGCAATCACATCTTCTTTCAGGCTGTGTTTTGATAGGCTGACAAACTAAATATTTCAGTTCTTCTTCTTTGAGATAGGCTCTTCTTTCTCACCAGTATCCCCAGAACTGTTTTCTGAAACAGATCCAGTCAGGGCATATCTATCTTGCACATGAGAGGCGAGCATGGACATGCTGTATTTCAGAAGAGGTCTTGCTGGTGCCTTGTACAAGGGTACAAAATACTTTCCTATCTCCAGTGGAAATACCTCACCTGACACATGTAGGATCTCACTTGCCTTTCTCACCAACTGTAGCATCTTGCTGGCTCAGAAAGGCAGTTCCTCTTCTTCCTCCCTTTTTATTTCAACTGATGAACTTCAGATTGTAGCAGGAAAGCTACAAGTCTGGAACTGCAGTTTTATTTACACTGAAATTAAAAGCAAACCCTTTCATTCGGTTATTTTTAACTTCTTACTTCTTTAGGAAATCACACGTTTTCTTTCTTCACACACATAACTTTGAGACTGTTCTGTATACAATGACAGGCTGTCTACAGAGTCTTGAGATGATGGTGACCCAAATATTGCTAAGTTTTGAAGTCACTTCTAAGCATGGTCCAGTCCAGTTGAGCTCTTGCTGTCAAAACTTCATTTTGTTTCAGCTGCTGGTGTGCTCTGATTACTGGTTAACAGATGGAACAAGATTTCATTGCATTTTCTCATTTCTTTGCTTAAACAAATAGTCTTTTCTATGTGGAGTGTAAGATAGTATGGGCAGAAATCAAACTCTTTAATAGAGATTTTACTGTGCTCCACAAAGTAGTGCTCTGATCTATTCGTGGGACTTCTGGGAACCACAAAAATACCTAGTAGAGGAAACAAAATGAGACTATTAAACAGAAAACTTTTGAAGAGATTAAAAAAAAAAAATCCCAATACAAAGCTGAATCTTGAACATTAATCAGTATTAAATTAAGTACTTGGATATATTTAGCTAATTTGAACTTAAAACCATACTAGATTTAAACACTCTTTATGAAGCAGGGATCTGATCTAGAACAGTATGTAACCATCAGCATCCTTTGGATTTAAAAAAAACAATTTGGTTTACTGTAAGATGCTTTCTGCAAAGTAGGTACCTTCCTTGAACTGAGATGTGAACAGCATCCCAGATGGAACTGAGTGAAAACAGGAGTGCCTGTTTCACCAAAAATCCAAAATGACAATGCCTTTGTTTTGAAGAGTGGGATATATTTTCAAAATAACACTAATTACCTATTTTTAAAAACCCTGGAAAATATTATCAATATGAGTTTAGGTGTCTCCACTTTGAAAAATCAAGGTCAGCTTATTTCTTCTGGCTTTTTAAATAAGTTGTTAAATTTCCAATATTTGTAATGGATTTTCTGTGGTCCTTTGGACCTTGAAGATGATTGCACATATACTCTGCAAGACAGTTATCATTATGGCAGTTCTGAGATATCCTGAGCAACCAAGTGTCCCACTGACAATCTGCTCTAATGAAACTGTTTAAAATACAGACTTTCTTCTACTTAAATACAAAGCCAGTCTCAGATAATGAGCTCTAAATGAAACAAACAAGCAAACAAACAAACAAAAACAAACAAAAAACACACAACAAAACAAACCAAAGCAAAACAAACAAACAAAAAAAAACACACCTAACAGCAACAACCAGAACAGCAATAGAGAACTCTACTTTCTGTTCGTAAGGGACATCCTGTAATAACTCTGATACAGCATTTTCTCTGCCTTTCAGGTTAGGTATATTGCCAGTACAAACTTTAATGAAAGATGGAAGACATTTGTTTCAAGATCAAAGGTCCTTATTTTTCCTCCAAAAATACTCTCCTCTGAACCCAAAGATATAATTATGTTGTACCTGCGGCTTCTGCCTCTGCCAAGCGAAGTAGACAATAGCCAAAGGTATTTCAACCTTACTTACTCAGCTACTAGAGGAGATGAATATTTAACCGAGACAAGAAAGCTATTTTATTGCTTTACTTAGGGGTAGAAAGACAAAGAATTTACTGTACGCTCACCCAGCTGTAGCTACGGAGGCTGACACAGAGCATGCATTGCACTGAGAACACCATGGCTGCACTTTTAGATGGCACTTAATGGTTTTGAAGAATGTCACAAGCACAAGAAGTGGAGCAGGGGGTACAAATGAGCCTATACAGATACATAGTTGCTATAGGAGCATGCAAATTTGGTACCATGCAGGACAAAATGTTAAGAGATCAGATAGCAGAGAAATCTTCTGTTCCGTGTATTCAGGAACAATTGTTGTTTAAAAGAAAAAACAACAGTGGCCCCAGATAGATCAGTGGAAATTGCTCACAGCCCACTGTCAAAGCTGGAAAGGTTATAGGACAGGAAGATTTACCTCAGCATTTTGCACAGGCACTTTTGCTCTTTGCTAGCTCCAATCCACCAAAGAACTATGCTGTTCACTGTTTTTCCTTTCAGCCAGGATGACAGGAACATATTTGCAGTTTACAGCAGGTGCCCAGCCAAGTCAACAAAGTGCAAACTAGGCAGTAAAAAATAATATATAAAAAAGGTCACTTTGCCAGGGTATGCCGCTCCAGCAAGTTTCAGTGCCTTACAGGGAGAATGTCTGAATCCAGTAACCGGAGAGATACTTTGCTCACTGCACTGTTAGTGAAAGCGTTGTGTTGTCTCCTGCTAATGCAAGCAAAAACTTTTCAGATGCTTGTCAGCTTTTGTTCTGACAATCATTTCTACACCTGTTCCTTTGAAAAAGAAGCAAATTCTGCCTATTCATTCATAAAGCCCAGGTGGACATCTTTGTGCTTGTGACAAGAAGTCCTTTATCCTGGAAGGTTTTTCCCAACCTGAGCCCTAATGTCCTGCCATTTTGCTGAAGGGTCTCATGACACCTGGCCCTCTGGCAGCAATAGGGACCTGACTCCATGCCCCCTCAGATGATTGAGACTTCCATACCTTCCTACTGAGGATCAAGTATGCAGAATTAAATAACCTGTAATTAACTGTACATGACACCAATATGGGACAGATAGCTATGGTAAAAAATTGGTTTCACTTTCACAATTACTTTAAACCAAAATTTAAAGGCTATGGTCAAGGACTAAGTGCATTAAACAGCTTTAATTGCCTGTTGCCTTTACAGACTCACCTGGGACCACACTGCACACCCTCTGCCATGTGCACAAAAGATTGTTGGTTGCCTGGGCAAGTCTCCACCCTTTACATGGTGAAGTCAGCACAAGGCACAACTGTGCAGTCCTGGGAATGATGAGGACAGCCATTAGCTTTGGTGGTGCACACAAGGGCCTGTCATTTACCTCCTGATCTCATACAAAAGCAGGAAGAAGGATCACTGACAGCTTCTAGACACAATGACAGAAACATAAGTCCTATTGGTGTTTATGTTAAAGGGTTCAGCAATTATTAGCTAGTATTGGCAGATTAAAAAAAAAAAAAAGCCAGATAACAGTTTTGCTCATGTCATTATGACATTAGGACATTGCCCACATTAAAAGAAAGTTTATATAAGTATGGTCTTTCATGTGGCATCAGAAAGGTGTTACCTGTGTTTGGTACTTCTGCATGGTGTGTGGATGTTAAGTCCTAGGAAGTACATAGCAGTGTGGACAAGATTGAGGTTTGCAGAAAGCTCCACACTTGGACCAAACTGGGACATGGTAGAATTTGGAGCCACTGCTAAAAATGACCTCATTGTAATACATGGATTTATGGGAGAGGGAGAAACATCTTACTTTACAGTAGATATATTCATCCCAGTTGCAGAAGAAAGAGGACAGCACTAGACAGAAAGTGCTTGGTACCATGTCAGACATTGCTGTTACCTGCTATTTTCAGATGGATTTCCTAAGAAGTGACACTTTCAGAGCCATGCTGTGTGCATATCCACCTTTCTAACTGCTGACTCCTCCAAGTCAATTTCAGACAAGTTTGAAAAATGACTGAGGTGTCAAATACAGTAAGGGCTGACAAGTTTCATAAAAACTTTAAAATACATGTATAAATCAAATATAAAGTTACAGAAGTAGCCACGCTGAAGAAAAAAACCTTATTGGTGCCTCTACTAAAGGAAAAGTTGCAGGGTGAACTCACCTGTTCTTGATATCAAAGAATTTACATCAAAGATATTACAAAATCCTCAACTATAAGCTTAAACTGGACTTTGTGTCCAGTTTGTATCAGATCCCACCCTGCACATAAGCATCAAAAAGCAGCTTCATTAATTTTGTTTCTCCTGGGATTATTTATTTCTGTCATATCAGATTCCTTTAAGGCATTGTCCATCCACTGAGAAACTGGTTGGTGGAGTGTTTCTCTGGAGAGTAATTTCTAAATTATTCTTCTGAAGACCCCCATGGGAGAAGTAAGTAACATGTTGCTCTAACAGGGAGATTGAATGATAAACAGCTGAGACACCGCTGTGCACTTAACCTCTCTTCAGCACCCCCTGTAAGGATGAATACCTAAGAAGGGAGTGGTCTTAGTAGCCCTGTGTTAAAAGCAAGGTAAAGCAAATCTACAAAAATATAAGATGCTGAATGACTGAAAGGCGGTTAAGGAGGAGGGGGCGTTTCCTCTTTAAAGTAGAAATGGCTGTACAGCATGGCAAGTGCAGGTGAGGTACAGGCAGTGGCACTGGAGTCTTTGCCAAAGTAAGATATTATGCAAGACAATAAATAAAATCATAGTGCTTATGCAGAAAGCCAATCAGATTCTCATTTGCTGTCCTTTCTGCACACAGAACAAAATATATACATGGACAGCCGTGACTGCATTGGCTCTGGGTTGACAGACCTGGTATTGCTTTCTTGGTCATATGCCGTCCTCACCCCTCACAGCAGTATTTTCAGTCTGCACTTGTTTCCTTAAAGTGCCTTGGGCCATCTCATACCTGCATAACCTCCCACTGCAAAATACCTTCTCAAGAGTCTATCTATTGGAGCCTGTCTGAAGTTCATCTATTTACTAAGCTTTACTGTGTGCCCTGAAGGTCAACTGACTCAGACTTTCTTGGAATGGAAATGAGGAAGAGATTTCAAGCCCTGGGCCTTCAGTGAGGATGTGCTGGATGCAGCACCCAGATTTTTGACTTGCAGTTTGATTACTTCAAGTGGTCTCAGCAGCTGATGGAAAACAGGAAAACAAGGGCAATCCACTCTCAACAAACAGCAAATAGTTGAGCCAGTTTAAGACATATTTTAGTTTTTAATTATTATTTCTATTTTACTCTAGAATTTAAAATGCACTTGTGCCTCCTGGAAACATAGAAGGAAAGAGAGAAAAATAATAGAGACTTTTGTTTTTTTTCTTCATTAATTAACCATCTGGGACTGAACTCTGCAAAATTATGATATAAAAATACATTTTTTTAGTTCTTAAAACTAGCACAGTTTCCTTTGATGACAGAGGACTAGAGTCCACTTAAAGGTATAGGATTTTTTTCCTGCTGACTTCATGGGTAGTTGAATCTAGGTCTGATGCCACATTTGCAAAGGTACCTGTTTTAAGGTGGGGTTTTTGCAAACTACTGTTGTCATAAGTCTAGGTTTCAGGTCCAGGTTACATGTGCATTCCTTGCACAGTGTCAGGGCTCCCAGTGGAGGCATGTGTCACCCCATGGATTTCCTGATGTCTGTGTTCCAGTTCCAACTAATAGCCAACTATTTACAAGGGAGAGCCCCACCATTTCTACCAGTTTTTGAGCACCCATCTAAAAATTAAATAAATCGCTCCTGGAACAACCCTACAACTCTTTTTCCATCAGCTACAGAGAGAACATAGGTAGCTGTCTTATATACTTGATTTCACAAAATCACAGAATCATAGAAACATCTAGGTTGAAAGAGACCTTCAAGATCACTGAGTCCAACCTTTGACCTAACACTAACAAGTCCTCCACTAAACCATAATTTTTAAACAGCTAAAGTTAGCTGATGTGCATCCATCTTCACCAAGTCAGATAAAGTTTTAAAAAACATGGAACTTGCATTTATATTGGTACTTGTGTGGTACTAAATGCTCCTGTCTGGTTAAAAAAATGAGGCCTCCTTTTAGAAAGATTGACTCGTGTCCTTGATAGCTTCAGATAAGTGTTTTCCTGTTGCTATTGTGGAGTAATTGTTCCCTCAAAATTTGAAATTAAGTAGAAACAACATTTGTTGAAAATGTCATTGTCCATGTTGAGTAACATTTTCAGCCTTTTCTTTGGAGGATGCTTATAGTAGGAATTTGGAAACAGGGAAAAGGTCAGATGGGTAAAAGTAGGGCTCAAAGGGAGACACATTTGGTTCAAAAGTCTACAGAGAATCCAGGAATACACAAGTGATGAAAATGGAAGTGTGGAAAGAGCCAGGAAGAGGGAAAAAAGAAAAATGCTAGGGTGCTAGGGACTAACTGGAAGAGGTGGGGTGGGCATAAATGATCATTCGTCATTGAGATGGCAATAGAGTCTCTTTCTTTTTGAGCAGATTCCTTTCAAAGTACCCAGACATAAGGTGGGAGTCCTGGATCTCATTATTTATCTGCCATAAGTATCAGCAAAACCTGATGGTCAAGGGTTGCTTCCCCAGCCGGGCTGCTTCTCAGAGACCAGCAACCTACTGTCTCCATAAGTTACTACCTTGGTCCAGGGATCAGTGAAATTCCCGGTCCTGGTGATGTACAGCAGACAGAGGAGATGCATTGTATGTCAGAAATGAGATTTTAAATTTTTCATATGCTATGTTACAAACCCCAGAAATTAGACAACATATGCAAAACTGATTTAAAAAGTGAAAATTGTACAATGTAGCAAGTAAACATTAAGAAATGTTGGACTTCGAGTCATCTTCCTGAAGTCATCTACTTTATTCACTAAACATATTGTTTTTGGACTACATGATTCAGGGAATCTATTAAAAATAATGACCTTTGCAGCTGATGTCTCCCCAGTACATTGTCTAGGTTGAGTCCAGTAGAAAAAAAAAGTAACATATGATCACGTTCTGTAGGATTGCATCATATTGGAGTGCAGGCAGGCTTTAAATCAAGAATAAAAAATACACTTGAAAGTGAAGGAAGGTTCTCAACATCTTTCCCAAGTAAAACAGTGACTCAGTTCTGGAGTTTTATTTTTTTTATCTCCCTGAATATTTGTCAGGGATCTGAGAAAGGCTTCTCTTTTGGTCTTTTTCACTTTATAGGTCTATGCTGAACATAAAAAAGAGCAACAACAACAAAATAACATCAAATAACTGGAAGGTTTTTCTGCTTTAATTGCACATCCACATCAAAAAAAAAAAAAAGAGAGAATTTTAAGTTATTCCTAATTTAGCATTCATCTGTCTTATTTCTTCAGCAGAAACAATGCACACATCATGGAATTCTACATTTTTTTTTTCTGACATTGGCTAGTAATTTGCTCATGAGAATCATCCCATTGTAGGCACTGTGATTGTTCAGATAAGCATTGCTTAGCAGAAGGAGGGCAGAGTTGGACCCTCCTGGGGTCCAGCTCTGTGTAGTTATAGAATCAGTGAAACATGTGATGAATATATGGGAGCAGGAATGTAGAAAGCAAAATGAGTTTGTGACTTGGAAAAAAAAAAAAAAAAAGAAAGAAAGAAAAAAAAAAGGCATGTTTGATTATCTTAGGTCTCCTGTGTACCTTCTCTCCATATCTATAGAAGAGAGAATATTCTCTGGCAGCTATCATTTATTATTTATTTTTTATGCTTTAATTATTTGTGGAAATCCTTGGCTTCTGCTTGTTCAACCAGCTCCTCTGACAGTAAAGTTTACACATTAAGATGTGGGAGGTGAAGCTCTGGTTCAGTGGAAGGAAGGAAGGGAGATATATTGCTTTGACTGCTGGTGATGTAATATTGAGGATCTGCAATTTTAATGCTTTAATCTGCTCCTATATGTTTTTCAAATGAAAACCTACACAGATGATGACTGATTTCTTATCTTGCTATTTCCATTACTTTCTGAGCTGTTTTATTTGGGACTTCATGCTACTGATATAACCTTTTTATGTTTAAATTTAAGGTTTGGGTTAGAGCCAAAATATTTGGCTTCTTATCCAAACAGTGTTCATTTTTTTCCCTAAAACTCTGTATTTCCTATTCCCCTTGTTCTCATCTCATCTCTACATTTCCCCATTTCTTTGTCCTTTCTTTGCTGCCAGACAGCTTTTTCTAGGCTATTATCTGAATTTTCTTGGATACTTCTGCTTTTTCCACCTGGCAATTTTGTCTGGGTGGAGTCTGAAGATTTTGGACAATTGTCAGGGATTTCTGGACATCTGGCAATCCATTTGGAACAGGATGGGAAACTTTATACGTGTTTCTGCCCACATGCAGATGATGCCTAAAGCACATGTAGAGGCAATTGCACAGATCCCAGCAGTGCTGGCCTGCAGAGCTGTGTGCTACACAGGTGGTCTTGAGATGGATGGTAATTCCAGTATATTTGAGAAAATCAGAGCCACAACATGTTCATGAATTTGCTGAATGTGCACCAATGCTGTTGATTTCATGCACAGGTGCAGTGTTACCTACTCCAAATGGGACAGTTGTTGCACAGACAATTCAGTTTGCTCCTTCCATTCAACTGTTCCTGGGCTTCTCCATCCTTTACTGTGTTCTACCCTTTCTGCCTGTGGCAACATAAATTTAGGGGTTCATGCCTCTTCCCACTCCCCTTGGACAGAACTGAAATAACAAGTTTGGGGACAGCTGAGAGGTCAGGATTTTGTCATGACTCTTCAGACCTGGAGAGCTGCATGGTGTTGAGTGATATTTGGGCTAATTCTTTCCCTCATTTCCTTTTGGAATTGTTTTATCTCATACAATCATCATTATTTGTAATAATTCCTAAGCTTTGGTTCCAAAAGGGTTATATTGAATGGTAATACTGAAACCAACAGAGCATTAAATACCTACAAGAAACGCAGACTCTTGGCTTTATTGCTGATAGTCTCTCAGACTCCATGGGGTTTACTAGAGGTAAACTTTATTATTCACAATTTGAAGCTGGGCGAAAAGAAGCACTAAAGATAAAACTCTTTCACAGGTATCACCTAGCAAGATGAAGTCTCCATAATCCCTTCCAAAATGCCATGTATTTGGCCACACTGTTAGTATTTCTCATGCCTCCTCCATTCCAAAAACTTCCTTCTGCAGGATTGCTCTTCAAACTGGCATATCAGAAATCTCTGCTGGTAGACACTTGGTGGTGTCTCTTTCACACCTAGCAATAGCTGTGTTATATAAGAGCTGCTTATAAAAGTGAGGAAAAAAAAACAAGGAAAACCAAAGCATTATCTTTGGACAGCATGAGCCACGATACCGGGAATATAACCTTTGAATTTTGGTATTGTACATTTGATGTCTGAAAACTCAAACCAAATGATTTAAATAAATTTCATAGACACTGCCAGGAAGTGTTCTAGATATAGTAATGGTAAATGGAAAATCAATATTTATAATCATTTTAACTGAAAAATTAAAAGATTTGCCATAAAATACAAGTACTTTGCAACATTTTGCATGTTCAGAGCATGTCCTCTAGGGTGCTATTAATATAGTTTGTCAAATGCATGATACATTGTTTATGCAATTATAGAGATGTAGCCAAATCTTTCCTCTCTCTCCCTTTCCCTCCTCTCAAGTGGCAGCAGCAGGTAGCTGGAGCCGATAGATCTGTTTTAGGCCTCTGTGGTGAAGAATATGTATATTTTCAGAAGTAAGCTACTAATTGGTTATGCAGACCATCTCCCAGCTGTGTCCCCATGCCTAGTGCAGGAAAATCCAAGCTCTCAAGTCTGGAAAGGGTAATGCAATAAAAACCTGTTATCATGTAGTAATTGAGGTCCAAGGTTTACAGCAGTGTCATAAACATGATGTATTCAAATACAAAAGGCTAAAGTGACTCAGGCTTGGGTGAGAGTATTAGAAGTTTATTAGTACTCTGTGGCCTGGTGGCCTTGCTTGTTCAATGCATATTGAATTTGGAAAGACTTAAACAGAGCTTTTAGATAACTTTTCACAGTTTATTTTCCTTTAGTGGACACATCAACTGCTGCAACTTGCTGTATTTCACCTGACACTTGCTTTCTGTGAAGCATGACAAATTTTTCCATGAACTTTCAACTTTCTTTTTTCACTTGAATGACAAGCTAAAACTGGAGCAGACAAAACAATGTAGGACCATTTTCATGGTGTGAGCTAGGTTTCCCATATTCCCTTTTAAAAGCAAAAAGGTTCAGATCTGGACATTTTGTTGATGATCTATTGGCTGTTAAAAAAAGCTCCTAAAATGTGTTTCAATAAGAGTGATCAGAAGTGAACTTTATTTCTCTATTTTAAGTATTGGGAACTTGCTTGGTTATCATTCACAGAAATATGTAAAAGGGCAAAAAAATCTTTCCAAAACTCTGTGTTAATCACTCAAACAAAAATCCTAAAGAATTTTGGATTTACTCTGGTATTAACATGATTTAATTGGGCAAAATGCCATAGCACTTGGGTACTTCAAAGAAGCATATTGCTAAAACTTCCAATGTAGCAATTTTTCTGTGATATAACCAGGGATATTAGCTTGATGCCTTCTGGTGCTCCAAGATAAAACCAAACAATTACATAGGAGAGATTTTTCAAACGTTTTTGAGCCAAACTACAAACAGGGCTCACCATTTTTCACTTACCACATTTAATTCTGCAGATCTGTAGTGATTAATAGATTTATGTCAAACAAGTAAAAATCGGCCTCTAATTAGTTCTGCTAGATATGTCTCAGTACAGAGACCTCTCTTTCTGACTCTTCCACAGAAAGAGTTTATAGTTTATTATTTGAAGAATTTAATTGAACCAGAATCTGATTACAGTTATAAAGAATTTGAATCAGTAATTACCAATGGACTTTCAAGAGTTACTTTTGATTTGTTATAGTATGGAGCTAAAAAATCAAATGCATGTGTTAACTTTACCCAGTATTGTGTTCTGCTATGAAGAAAGGAAGGAAGGAAGGAAGGAAGCAAGCTGCTACATTTCTTTAGGTCTTTGTTTAGTGAATTGCATATAATAAAGATACATACCACTCCTGTTATGAAGAGAGTATTTTGATTTGTACAAAAAGTGGTGCTTGTATCAGCTGAAAGGAATTTAAAGAAATACACAGGATCATACTTCTAGCTAAGGGATATACGTGAACTGGTATGAGCATGATGAGAATTGCCAAAGGAGATACTTATTTCCATAACAGTAGCAATATCTGTCCCTTAAAGTTATGCTCAGTAATGCTTTTAAATAGAGTATTTCTTCTGTTCACAGCATATACTTTATTATTATTATTATTATTTTCATTTATGCCCACCCATGTTCTTTATTTAAGTGTCTTATCTTGAAACCCACTTTATCTAGATTGATAATATGAGTTGCAGAAAGCACAAGGAAGGATCAAGATGCTTAAAACGCGAGAAATAGTGAAGAAATGTTTGCAAACAGCAGGTGTTCAGGGAGCTTCTGAGGAACTGTACCTGCATCTGCACCTGAATGAGAAGCCAATACTGAGAGCTCTAAGAATCCAGCTAGTTAGTACTTTTGAATACAATAAAGTAGAAATCTTACAGGACTTAAAGAGTAGATTGCTTTTCAGCCTTTTTTTTTTAAAAAAAAAAAAAAAAAAAAAAACAACAAAAACTTTTTACTCTTCTGTTTTTCTTTATCCATTGGGATCTAGCTATTTCCTTCAATCCTAAATCTTCTGATTTTTTTTTTCTTACTCTTCTTACATTTTCTTTAAAAGGAAGATACCACTGGGAAATTTGTATGCCTTCCGCTGAAAGTCTCATAGCAGACGATTAATATCTGCTGCTTTGATAGGAGCCTGAAACTTCAAAACCCAGGAATTCAAGCATTTTGCTGCTAGCAGTTTGCTCTGCTCTGAAACCAGTGCCTAAGACCAGCTGAAAGACTCCCCATCATCAGGATGTGCTGTAGATTGCCTAGTGATTTAGTTTTGAGTAAAGAAGGGGAAGACTAAAGAGTGCAGGCACACAGGGGAGAGAGCTTTAAAAGTAGCAAGACTACAACATTGTAAATGCAAGATGAGGGGAAGGGAGTGATTCCCACTTGCACCTTCATTCTTCCTCCTTCTGTTTGGTGTCTCATGGAGATTAACAGAGAGAGGAAAGGCCATCTTCTTTTCAAAGAATGGGGAGAAAATGAAAGAGAGGAAGTGGTTTGGATGGATTTCGCTTCTGTCCCAATTAATCTAAGCAGCATGTTCAGCTGGAATCAGTGCAGCCTTTTGTTTATCGTAAGGTCTGTCAGCTACATACATTGCAAAATATAGACTGTTGTGGTTAGGCAAGAGGGGAGTAAAGGAATTAGTAAATGAAAAGAGGGGAGATGAAACAGAATCTAAAGCCCAGGGAGAGAATTTCTTCTCTGGGTGGTCAGTGTGACCATTCTCATCATTAATGGTGTAATTTACCTTCCTTAATTATTGGGAGTTTATTTGACATAAAACACTCTTTGTTGTCTCTCTCTCTCTCTCTCTCTTTTTTTTTTTTTGATATTCAATACCCTTCAATACCATCTTCAGCTTGTATCCACACCTTAATAATGCATTGTCATATTTTGAATGATACTTTGACTTACTTACAGAGAATCATTCCCTGTTTAATAGCCAAAACAACCTGAATTTGGAACTACAGCCATCTAAATTAAAAAGGATGGTATACAGACTAATACGAGCAACTGCTAATATTGCTGGTACAACATTTTGTCAGTTCCTGAACATTTAAAATGGTCCCACAAATTAATAACACAGAGGCAAGGTGAAAGAGAGAAAGCAATGATGTGACAGTTGAGATCACCACAAACAAATGTCTGATCCCCGGTTTGAACTGGCTACTTTTTTTTTTTTTTTTTTTTTTCTGAGATTTTAGCAAGGTTTAGCATGGATTAGCATATACTGTGTATACACAAGACCTGTTGCTACTTAAGTCTTTGTAAATGCAGTTTCTTGTCAGAAAACAGGGTATGTTATGTGGGGGGCTGGTTTCTCAAAAGTATGTTTTCTATTCTCATTTTGAACCAACACTTTTAGAACCATAGGTTCTAGAGCCTTCCCTTATATGTGGAAGAATTAAGTGGCAGTATTAACTGTGGAGTGTGTCAATGTACTGTGACTTTTTAATAGGAAATATTTATAGCATGACAGATTGACTATTTAGGAATTATTAACAAAGAGAGTCAGAGAAGTTAGGAAAAATCAGATTTATTTAGCTATGTTTTGTGAGCTACCCAGAATCTTAGCCCTCACTTTGGCTTCAGTCTGAACTGAATATGCCAAGGTCCTTCATGAAAAGATGGAAAAAGGGAAAAAATTAAAATAAAATAATAATAAAAAGGTGATGAAATATTAGTGATACCTTATTTACTTTCTTTTCCTTAACAAGGCATGAAGAGCACAATTTGCAATTTTCGTGCAGCAGACTGGCCCCTGAGATCAGCCTGCTGTTTTGTAATACTGGACTATATCCAACATGATGAAAATAGGGAGTATATTTCTGTCTTTTTTGTTTTGTTTTGTTTTGTTTTTCTGTTTGTATACAACTGCTAGTGTCTTTTAATAGACTTAATTCTATTATATGTTCACAGCTCTGGCTCTAGACCTAATTACCACTTATTGAAAGCTACTACTACACATACTGCACATCATGCTGTTCAGATCCCAATGATTCCCTATTCATTTAAAATTTCTAAATATTTTAGTTTCTTCCCAATTCAGACCACAATTAAATAGTAGTAAACCCTTCTCCTGCCCTTAATCGCATACAGAACAAGACCAACCCCCTAAACTGAAATTTCCTGTGAACAAGAAACTCTGCTTGTTGGCCAGATCTACAGTTTTTCCCTGAAGTGCTACTTTGTCTTGTGCATCAAAGGTTTCACTACACAAACTATGTGATTTAACTGAGCTAAAGAGAGTAAAATAATTGCTTGTGCCATACAGTAGCAAAAATTTACAGACTGCGAAATTTGTCTAGGGAAGAACAAACTGCTTTAGAATAAGAAGGATTTTCCCAAACGCCTCCCCGAGTGTAGCAATGACTTGGAAATGAACTTGTTTTAATCTCTGAAATTAAATGGTATACTTTGACATCAGGTAAAAAGATATTTTTACCACCATGTTAGAGCAGAGTTAAAAAATGAAGTAGGAAGAGAAACATCAGTACAAATGTATGAGTTTGGAGAAGGAGAAAGGTACATCTCTGTTCACTAAAAAGGCTTCTACGGTGTTGCCAGAATTATTCACTAGCTTGGCAAACAGTTTCTGTTGGAAAAGTTCAGTTGTGCTGACATGTTTCTTTTCTTTCTTTCTTTTTTTTTTTTTTTTTTTTTATTTTCAGCACTTCCAAAGTGTTATGAGGGAGCGTGATCGTGAGACAAGTCCATAAAATACTGAAGAGACTTTGATGTGTTTTTCAGAATGGCAGGCTGCACAGAAATCTTTTTTCCCCTGGAGACTCACCTCTTAAGAAGGCTTCTGGGTGCCATGCTACTGCCTTAGTTAGACCCCACAAATGTATAATTATCATATGTTATGCAGTTTATAATTATTTATATATTATGCAGTTGTTTTTGCCATCTTATAATCTAGTCTTATAAATATCCATTGGTGCATTTGAGGTGGCCACTTATGTTTCTACTTCTTTCTTGTAGCAGAAGCTCTTGTGTTTCAGTGGCATCAACAGCTGTCTTAATCTCTAAGTGAAAGACTGCAAAGGATGATTCATCCCAGGTGACTTTTAGTACCCCTTGATGATGCTGAAAGAATGGACTTTAACGGGGCCTTAGACCGTCAAGAATTGGTAGGTGAAAAAAAATCTAACGTTATTCTCCCATGAAATCCACCTTTTTTTTTTTCTTCACCTCCACAGCATGGAGACTGTTATGGACATGCTATTTTCTTTCTCCAGTCCACTAATTAAAATATTAGCAATGAAGGTTACAGCAATTCTTTGAGTCTGACATTTATTTGAAAAGAAGCAAATATGTATTTTTACCTGTTTGGTCTATCTCAGAGTGAACCTGAAGGTACTAGTCAAAGTATTTGTGTTGATAGCTATTTTTTTTTTCTATATGGATAGTGTATTTGAAATATCCTCTCCTCTCCTCTCCTCTCCTCTCCTCTCCTCTCCTCTCCTCTCCTCTCCTCTCCTCTCCTCTCCTCTCCTCTCCTCTCCTCTCCTCTCCTCTCCTCTCCTCTCCTCTCCTCTCCTCTCCTCTCCTCTCCTCTCCTCTCCTCTCCTCTCCTCTCCTCTCCTCTCCTCTCCTCTCCTATTTTGACACCAAGTTAAAGATTTCTTCAAGAATACACTTTCTTTTTTCTTTTTTTTTTTTTTTTTTTTTCTGACCAGCTGAGGTTCCATTGAGGAGTATATATAGCTACATGATGCTGATGTGAAATTCGGATGTTTATGCTGGATAGCCTAAATCTACATAATTAAAACAAACAAACAAACAACAACAACAAAAGAAACAAACAAGAAGATTTCTTTGTGTAATGTTTCTATATATTTGTATATTTGTCAATGAAATTATTCAGGATAATGTAGAGAAATCCTTCATTTTTTTCTCTGAAATCATTATAAGTGATATTCTATTGCCTTGCACTCACCTCAGAGTTCATTCTCAGGAGCTCTATTTACCATTCCTGTGGCAGACACACATGAAAGAACAGACACAGTCAATGATGCTTTCAGTCGATTCCACCCTAACATCAAACATCTCTGTCACAGTGACACTAGGATCATAGTCGAGTACTCATTAAAAAATAGAATATCAACTCAACATTGTGTTACTCCAATACAGATTACAGAGCCTTTCGTTGTTAAGTTTCTTGTAAATGCTAATCAACCCCAGCCTTTTTAATTCTTCATCCTGGACATTTTGTAGCCATGCATATATAGCTGCCGTGCTTTGGGCTGAAGTACAAGCAACAACCTTTTTATCGGTCTGTTGTTAAAACTCTAACATTATGAGATTCATCAAACTAAGTAATGCTGCTAATCCTGTAAGAGTCTCTTCTTGCCCAATGAATGATTTATAACAAAAGAGTAGTCTTCTTTATTAAAAGGTTCTCATGCTCTAGAGGCTCTCATGCTCAAACAGATAAGAGCTGCCACTGTTGCATTAGAAGAAATATGCTTTTCACTGGGACAAAAGAAAATAAGGAAAGTGCATCAGTCATTGGCTTTCCATGATTTTCTTTCTTTTCTCTTCTCTAGAGATTAATTTGCACAAAACTGTGTTCACTGTTTTACCAGTAAAGTTTTTGAATTTGGGGAAATATATAATCACTGTGTAAATCAGCCTAGTGTTAATTTATAGTTTTGGATTAATATTTCTCATTCCTTTTTGAAAAGATTATGTCAAATAATAAAACATAGTGGGACAAATTTTTTAAATAGTTTGATGACTGGACATTGCCATTCCAAGTTTTATGTATCTCAGTATTTTCAAGTATTTTCAGGAATGAAAACTCAGATACACCTGACCGCGCACTGAGTGGGACAAGTGTTACAAAATTCAAATTGTGGGCAAACGGGTGCATTTTTTCTCTGGGAAACATGGTAGTGATAAATAATTGCATGTGGAAACACTCAGGGTGTGAAACTCATGGGCAAAAATTCTGCAGAAATATCCAGTTTAAGAAACTAATGTAGAGACAGTTTAAGATTACTTCATATCTATTCACTTTAATATAATTTAAAACATACATTTTCTCACAAAAAAAAAAAAAAAAAAAAAAAAAAAAAGAAATCTGAATGGAAATTTTTCCTCAGTTTGTTCTCATGAAAGAAGACCCCTAAACTGCTTGTGAAGAGAGTCTATCGGTTGCTATCAGTTGTTATCAGTTGCTAACAGTCTATCAGTTGCCGAGCTCACTGACTTCCTATGCTGCAACACAGCTAACTGCAACCAGCTGCTAAATATGGTCTCAATCCAGCAAAACACTTTAGCATGTGCTAAGCTTTGTCTGTGCAATTATTCATGTTAAAGTCACTTGGACTTTCTGCATACCTGTTGTGAAGTTCATGCTTTAATGTTGAGGTGGATTGGTCTTTTCAGACAGAAACCTCCCTCTTACCCACACCTAGGTCTTGCTGATATATCTCTGAATATAACAGTGACAATTTAAGCTGTTAATTCTGTCCCCCCCCCCCCCAAACAAAAAACAACAACAAGAAGTTCATAGAATCATTAAGGTTGGAAAAAATCTCCAAGATATCTGGTCCAGCTATCCATCTACCACCAATGTCACCCACTAAACTTTGTCCCTAAGCACAAGGTCCAACCTCTCCTTGAACACCCCCAGGGATGGTGACTCTACCACTTCCCTGGGCAACCTGTTCTTTCTGAGAAGACTTTCTGAGCCTGACTGCTCTTTCTGAGAAGAAATGTCTACTCATTTCCAACCTAAACCTCCCCTGGTGCAACCTGAGGCCATTACCTCTAGTCCTATCACTATCTACTTGTGAGAAGAGACCAACCCCCAGCTCCCCACACCTTCCTTGCAGGTAGTTGCAGAGAGCAATAAGGTCTCCCCTGAGCCTTCTCTTCTCCAGACTAAACAACCACAGTTCCCTCAGCCATTCCTCATAGGACTTGTGTTCCAAGCCCTTCACCAGCTTCGTAGCCCTTCTCTGGACATGCTCCGGGGCCTCCATGTCCTTCTTGTAGTGAGGGGCCCAAAACTAAACAGAGTACTCAAGGTGCGGCCTCACCAAAGATGAGTACAGGGGGATGATCACCTCCCTGGTCCTGCTGGCTACACTGTTTCTGATACAAGCCAGGATGCTGTTGGCCTTCATGGCCAACTGGGCACACTGCCAGCTCATGTTCAGGTGAGCATCAGTCAGCACCCACAGATCCTTTTCCTCTGCACAGCTTTAGAGCCACTCTCCCCCAAGCCTGTAGCACTGCATGGGGTTGTTGTGGCCAAAGTGCAGGACCCAGCCCTTAGCCATGTTGAACCTCAGCCCATTGACTTCTGCCCATCGACCCATTCTGTCCAGGTCCCTCTTCAGGGCCTTCCTACCCTCCAGAAGATGGACAGTCCCTGCGACTTGGTAATTTGGTTAATAGAAAAGAAAAAAAATCTTAAAAATCTGTTAACAAATGTTGGGAATGTCTGTGTAGAATCCTAGGGAAAAAAAAAAAAAAAAGTATTGGTGAAGTAATTTATTTATGAAGTTTTAAATATGCAATCTTAACACAGTCTCATAAAATACATTCTTTATGATGATGGATGGATTCATCAACAGACTCCCACACTGTGTAGTACATTTCTACATGGATTATTGCTGGCCGTTATTATGTAATGAAATCTATACAGTAAATAATGATTGCGATGCTACACAGTACGTACAACTCCAAAGTGCTTCCCATATATGATTGCAAAGATTCTCATGTTACAGAAAGACCTTTCTGACAGTTATCAGGTGCTTGCTCTGGGAAACACATAGGTCTGTGCATCTTTAAATGGAGTCTGTATTAGAGAGCTTAGGTAATATTCACCCTGCTGTTCCTTCTGCACTTCTTGTTAGGTATAGAAGTGTCACAGCATAATTAGGGGAAATTCCAGTTTTAACAATGCCTGGTCTTTTTTAGCTAATAACCATGACTATTGTCAAGAGAGCACACTGCCTCCTTGCAGAGCAGGTCTACCTCTCCCACCGTGTGCTCAAGCACTGATTGGGGAGCAGGATAGGAGTGTGGAATGAAGAGAGCCCGTTCATCTTCATTCTAACTCAGTTATTTTCCCCTCTGTTGAGACTGCTATGAGAGTGTTTTATTCATTTCTCATTACAGTCTATCATACCTGTCAAGTGACTGTCACAGAAATCCATGAGACATTTTCTAGTGACATCTTCCCTCTCCAGAGACGAGGGCTTGAGGACAGGAAGAAAAAGGCCTGGAAAGCAGAGGGCATTGAAGGATTTAAAATGGAATTAAGGAGTGAGAAGCTTGGAAGGGAGAAGAATTTCCTGGGAAGAGAATGGCAACTCAAAAAAAAAAAAAAAGAAAGAAAAAGGGCAACACATTAGTGGGCTTATGAAATAACAGGATAAAAAACATTCAATACTGGACCTTCATGTTTTATTTATCTTTGATTTCTCTCTGGTTCCTTCAATACTGTTCAAACTTTGAAACTAACAAGTCCAGGCTTTATCTCACAGGTTTCACGATAATGACAGTTAAGCACAACATAAAGATATGTGAATGAGATAAGAAGTATGCATTGACAAATGTCAACTACATTTGTGGGAGGAATTTTTGTGGAGCATAACTGCTTTGGAAAACCTGCCCAGCACTCATCATTAATGTTTTGGGTGCCTTGAATCAGGATACACACATCATTTTTTATCTATTTTACTTCTCTTCTAGATGCTTTGATAAAAGTGGGAGTTCATACGGCACACAAATGTAATTCCAAAATGGGCATCTCTTGAGCAGCACATTTTCTCTGTGACTGACAGTACAATTGGGAGCCATTTGCTGCACAAAGGGAAAGTGTGAGGAGTTCTTTTTCTGACTAAGCTCACAGCATTATTATTATGTGCAGCGGTGTTTATACGCAAGACCCAAAGTGCCAAAGTGCACAGAAATACACTAGAAGTGCTGCTCCTCAGAATCTGCTGTAATCATATTCTGTGAAAGTCAGAGATTAAGGGAGTCATCTGAACAATCAGCGGTGCATCTGTCTCACATATTATATACAGTTTGAAGTATCCCTTAATTTTTTTTTTTTTTCTGTAAAACTAACATCAGTGTTTACCTATAAACAGACACAGAAGTCATTGCTGACTATACTCTGCTTTGTATACAATGCTATTATATAAAGAGCTCAAGCAGCACGTCTGCCTGCCTAGATGTGTGTGTTCTCCTACTCCAGCTGCCAACAACCTAAATTATTCAGCGAGCCCTGATCATGCCAAGTTTTTAGTCAACAATGCAGATCCTGCCAAAGAGCTAATAATGTTAAAAAAAAAAAAAAGCAATGTTTGTGACAATTAACAGAGCCTGCAGCCTGCAAAGAGAGTTGGACTCATTTGTAAAGGAAAATTTAAATGATATGCTTCATTATAAATGGTCCCATGCAACACATTGCTAATCAACGAGAGCAGCTTCTTTTTTTCTCCTCCTTTCCTATCAGATAAACCAAACAGTGGCATGAGCCAAAGTTCTTGGCCACTGCTTACTATAGCTATAAATGTGGTGTGGTTATCTATCAGTATCATAATCGGCTCAGATCAAACTGAATAATTAGCACTAAAGTGGATGAATAGAGCCCCAGCCTCTTATCTTGTCTATTAATAATAAGTATAACTTCACAGCCAAATCAAGAGGTATGTTATTGTACCCCTGAGAGCCTGTTTGGGTAAAACCCCATGCGACCTCACCACCATCAGCAGTGCAGATGGGACAGTGTGTGCCTGTAATGATGAGCTGACAGCTGACAGCCCCCCCCAACTCCACAGCTCAAAGTGGGTCTGAGAGAGAAGATAAACAAACCAAGCACAAACACGAGAGCCATTTGTAGGGGCTCCTTCCTCCCTGTCTTCCTCACTCACACCACTTCAGCTAATAATAATTGCTTTTCGTATGACAGAGATCTGCAGCCAAGGAGCTAAGAATAACTGTTGTTTTTCACCCAAGCTCACTATGAAATTTAAGTCATGCTTTATAGCAGTACTGTGATGACTACAAATTGCTGAAGTCTTAGGAATAACATTCAGACATGCTCTTCTCATTTATACCCTGCTACATACCTTCTAATTATAGTGCAGTGTCCAATGCAGTAATTATTGTTATATTTTTTACTGCATTGCAATACTAACCTCAGTTTAGGATCTTTAAGAGATTTAAGCAATATTTACTTTATTGGTGTCAATACAATTTTGTTTATTTTAACAGTTAGAGAAGTTAACTCAAAGAAAGGGTTTTAAGTTTTGTAAAAGAATTAAGTGTTTTTACTCACTGTTTAGGAAAAGCATACCACAGCTTAACTGCAGTTTACAACTCACATGCATTTCAGTTTTATTGACAAAGATACCTTTAAAATCCATTGTTATAAACAGCTTGATTATTCAGCTCACATCCATGACAGACAGAGTTTTCAGGAACAGTCACTAGAATCTGTGCTGTTTATCTGAAGTAACTAAATACTTTTTGAAATAGTCTATCTGTATTGTTTGTATATGAGCTGGAATGAACTTAAACCAGGAAATTTCTGACTGTATTTCCTTTTGCATTTTCCAGAGTTTAAGTCTGTGTTTTTCCCTGCAATGTTTTCATAAGAGGCTGTGGTTATGACAAGAGATTTGGGGTGTGTTATTACTAGAAATGGCTGAAATAAGGAGCAGAGGAAGGAAAGATGCTTTGCGGAAAGGTTGTTGTTGGATCTAGCACTACTGTCTAGTAAGCAAGGGAAGAAGACTTTTAACCTTTTATTAGAAGCAGATGAAGGCTGCCTGCTGTTGCGATCTGGAACAGAGTGAGGGAAGCCTGGATTCATGAGCAAGCATTAGCGTTAGTCTGCTACTGTGCATAATAGGATTAAATGTGGCTTAGGGCCTCCCCTTCTCTCCCCCTCCCCTTTCTTTTTTTTTCTGTTTTTTTTTTTTTTTTTTTTTTTTTTAAAGTTAGGTATTAAACACTCAGTAACTCAATTAATTCTTACTAATAATTTAGGATCTGAAAAACAAAAACAAAAACAAAAAAAAACCTACTACACTAACACCTGCATTTGGCCATGGAAAATGGATCACACAATTAGGAACTTGAATATGAACTTGGGCATTTACCTATGTGGCACCAAACAAGCCAGTCACAATGGCTTCAGAGAAATAATTCCTGATGGGAACACCTCCAGTTTGCAATAAGGCCATGTTTGGGGAAGTACTTAATATATTTGGTGCAAATAGCCAGAAGAGCTCCTAATTTCAAGTTCTTGACAAACTGTTCAAGTTCAGCTTTGTCCCAATTCAAACTCAAGTAAGTCAACGGAAAACCTCCAGTGTCTTCAGAGGAGGCCAGACCAAGCCAAGTTTATAACAAGAGGAAAATGCTTTTACGTACATTTGTATCAAACTGGCCTTACTATAAAAGTCCATTTCTTCATGGACAGGTAGGAAGCTGTGTTATCACTTTTAGTTAGAAATTCCCAAGGAGGGTCAAGGATATTAAATGCTCAATTTCAAAATGAAATATTTGATGTACTTTCCATTTGTTTAGAAAGCTGACTGTCGCTGACAGCAATGGCTTGCAGTAAATATTTTGTTTCTTAGGAAAAGCTGAGAGGACCAAGGTGTAAAGGCAAGACGTGATAAAAGACTGAGCCCTGAATCATGGTGTTCTACCTCTCACAGCTGACAAAAGGATTAAGATGAAATGATTCCCCTCTCAGTTTTGTTGTTCTGTACACCACCTTCTTTTGTGCATTTATAATCCCAGATGAAATGCTTAGTAAAAGAAATCAAATTGCCATTTACATGTACACCTTTTAGCTTTGTTCAAATCACATTCATTTTACTCAGAATGAGAAAAAGCCTGCTCTTTCACTTAATTCAGTCAATCACATCTCTGAAGAGTGGAACCTTGGCTGTGCCTGGTTGATGACCTGAGCCTTGTGTCAGTAAAACTCTCTACCTCTTGTTAGCTCCAAGATGACAGGCTGAGATTCACCACTTCTCCTATTTTTCTCTTACTGTTCAGTTTACTTCTTTTTGAACTTCCATCTGGCATTATTGTGCTGGCATAGCAAAATTCAGGACAAATAATAAAAAAAAAGGAAGATAATTTCTTCAAATTCTAAAGTAGCTGTTAAGTTACATCTGCCCATTCAATTCAGCCACCAGCAAAGACTGATTCTGCCAGACATGCAGCTGTACTTGCAGCCGTGATTCAAGTCTAGAAATTCAATCCCAGACTCCACTAAAAACCTGCTGGAGAGACATGCAATGAGTAATATTTTCTGTTTTGTGTATGTATGGATTTAATATAGACAGAAAATTGGCAAAAGAACCTACTCCACTTTTCCAGCATCTTATCCCTGTAGACTATGTATTAAAATATATGTGTGTATATATACACACACACATTTATCCATGCAGGGATACATATACACCCATGTATGCACATGCAACCTCCCTTAATCAATTGGACACTTGCTAACACCAATTCTCTCTCCCTCTCTCTCTCTCTTTTTTTTTTTTTTTAAAGGAGAAGGGAAAATTATCAATTTTTTATAGTATATTACCTACAACTGCAGGCATGAGTTTGGTAATCATGCTTTTGTTGCACACAGATTGTAAAATATTTATGGAGACAATGTGATTTGGGTCAAGGCATTAAATAAAGTAAAAGTTGCTTTATTCAATATGTGATGAACAGTATCCATATTAAAAACCAGGGGGAAAAGTGTTCAAATGAAAAAATATGCTTAAAACAAATTCATCTGTTCAATGTTCATAAATGTTTTAAGAAATGCAGACAAACAAGTCTTGAAATCCATATTTACTGTACACAACTGAAAAACTAATAGTATTTATTTAATCCAGAGGGAGAAGTGACTCAAAATTTAGTATTTAATGATCAACAAAAAATATTTGTCCTGGAAATTACCATAGTGTTTATTGTCAGGCATGTTACAATAGGATTATAGTTCTCTGGGTAAATTAACAAAGTTGGTAGGTCAAGATTGATCTAGAAAGAAAGTATTTCCTCCCAGTCTGAGAACATTTTTAAGCTTCAATTCTAAGGTATTTTTGCATTGAAATATGTAGAGAATGCAAAGAGAATTTTCTTTGCTATGAGACTTCTCTTTCATAAATAATAAAGATTACAGGAAGAACTAATCCCATAAAAACTTAAGTAGAGGCTTGACTTTCTGCACGTATGAGGTCACACTTGCTTCTCAAGTTGAATCTGTAAAAGAAAAACACTTTAAACAACAAAGATACTAAGGACTGCTGACCTGCAGACACCTAGTGCACATCAGATATATATGAAATATAGCATATGTGAATAGAAATACACGGAGACTGTGCAATTCTTGCTTAGTTTAGACAGGAAATAGAACATCATTTCAAATTATGGATTTCAAATGGATGAAGATTCTTAAAGGTCTACGCACCCTTTAAGACCTCACCGTCTCCAAGGATTCCTACCTACAGTTTTTGTCTTTTACCATGTAAACCTCAGTACCTGTCTTTTTACTCTTCCTGCTGGTGTAGCCTATCAGTCTGTCAGCTTCTCTTTCCAAAGGTGAATTTCATTGTTTTAATAGAACTGGTACATAAAACACTAAGCTAAACACACACACACACACATATATATATATTCCCTTTTCAAAACCAAACACAACACTGCAGTGCTTAAAACAACAGCTGGGTAATTATGGCTCAGAAATAAGTTACTAAGGCTGGAAGGTGCTTCAAAGAGCCATGCATCTCTTGGACCACTGTAAGGATGCCTACACCTTCCAGGTCAGATGTCACAGATGTACAGTAACATACATAAACATAATGAACTTTTTTTTGGTAAAAATAGAGCTGACGTGTTTTATCATGTTTCCAGTGAGCTAACAGCACAGACACAATAAGGTATCATGGCTTTGCAAATATGGTTTTCTTAAGATGCAGTAACTTATATATCTGAGCCAGTGGGTTGTTGTTTTATTTATTTTCATCTTTGAAAAATTAGAGACAAAGAAGCCCATCTTTTGTGACTTTTCAGCACTGTCAAGTGATTCTGAACATAAAGTGGGACTTTAATAGTTAAACACAAAAAGTTATGCGATTCCAATCTATTTTCCATTCACTTAAAATGAATTTGTTAGGGATATTTTGCACTGCCTTCTCTTTCCATTCTTAATATACCTTCCACACCACAGCTTAAGTACAAGCAAAAATGCAACTGAATTCTTACAAAAGTCTATCAAACAGATGTGTTTCAGAAGGAAGTAAAGTACCATAAAGGAGCTGGGTCTGCCTCTGAAGTAAGGTCAATGTCCATTTGACTTTACAATATTCCCTCAGAGCATCCCTGTTACAGACAGAATTTTCTTTGGGGATTTCTGGGTTTTCTTGTATTACAAAAAACTGCTTGGTGACACTATACCTCAGCTAAAGGAATAGAGCAGGTCATGGTGAACTTTTCTCAGGTACCTATAAGTAGGTAATTTGAACTAGGAAGGGACTTACTGCCCTAAAGAACCATCAGGATTATCTGATAAAGTGGAAAGAGCAGTACTTCCTGGCCTAACACTGTGAATACAGTGTCTCAATATCTTCAAAGTCAGTCAGCTCCTTCTGTTTGATTCCCAGTTATTACGAATACAGTTGTATTGCCATATTTATTTCCATCCATGACATCATTAAAAATACAATGCTTTAAATAGTGTATAATTTTATCAATTATTTACATTTTAGTTTATACATTTTGTATATTTATAAACTACAAATAATACTGTAAACTAAAACAATAACAATAGATAAAACTTCACAGAAGGGGACTACTTATATGAGAATGACTTGTAAATCTGACAGAGGAAGAAGCATGCAGAAAGCAAAAATATCTGGTTAAGAATGTCTTTGAGGTATTCTTGAGGCACAGACCACTGTCTGAATTCACTATGGACTGCTGGAACAAGCTGCTTCTGGGCAGGGAAGAAAGCTGGTTTATTTTCACTTTCTTGTCACAGAATGGCCTTCTTGGGTTCAGAAAGGTTGCCTCCCTCCTATGAAACATGTGCAAATGGTGATGTCCCTTGCACAGATTATAGCAGAACACTGTATTCTGTTTTCTTGAATTCTCTGGGCACTCCTTCTTTGAATGTAATGGAACAAAAAACAAATTACCTAATTTTAAATGCTTAAAATTCCTGGAAATGTAACAGGGATGTTCAGCTCCTTCTCACTCAGTCTGTAAGCAAAAACTCATTCCTTTTACCCCTGAAATCTGCTCAAGGACTGTCTTTTTGTTCTTCATTACCTGAAACACTTCCAGTGCAAAACACACAAAGTGCTTAGATATGGTAATGGTGGTTCTGGGTTGGCTTCTGCACAGCCAGCATGGTGTAGATGGATGGGACAATTCAGCAAAAACTGAGATGGCTTTGACCTAAGTTGTAAACACCGTTGCCATACCTCTGAAAGTGTGACATAGGTAATTCATCACTATTCATTTTGATGGAAACTGTGCTGGTTTGACATTTTGCATCATGACCTATTCTTGACTTCACATCAGTTAGTGAGACTGTCTTACATGAGATTTGAAAGTAACTTGTCCCCAGAAAGGTGGTCATGTAGAGGTAAATAGCCATCCATCAATGTCCTCTAAGTCTATGAGGATAAGCGAGGGGTTTCACCAGCAGTCGATACTCCTTTTGATCATGGTGCCACTGATAATTGCTCTTATTTTTGGATTCATGCTGGGTTCCGTATGGATGCCAGTAGTATGTGTACTTGCACTATATTTATTTGTTCAAACTATGTTACCAGCTACTTAGTAAAGCTGGTAATGTCTGACTGTCAGATTTAAAGCCTGGGATGACTAATGGCTTCTCACAGTTAAGTGTTGGAAGGACAGAGGCTATTTTAATTGGGGCTTCCTGTCAGCTAAAACATGTGTCTCCACTATATATTGGAAGGGTGTCATCCTGAACTCAGTCATCCTATGAACAGCCCTGTCATTTTTATTGATTCAGAATCAAGTTTGATCCTCACAGTGACTGAGTTTCTAAGGTAGTGTATAATGCTTTACTCTCAGAATACCTACCAGTCACCTCACAACTGCTACAGAAATTCAGGTATATTTTCCTTTATTTTTCCAAGAATATAGAAACTATTTTTTTTTCCTGGCCGTCCTTGACATACTGGTCAAAAATATAGCTTTTTGAAACTTGCATTGTCCACTTCATTCCTCATTTTTTTTTTTTTTCCCTTGATCAAGAAGAGATCAAATTTTCACATATACATCATATCTAAAACTTCTAGACACTGCATAAGGTATTAAAAAATAGACGTGACAAAACACCTCAAATGTAATATCATGAATTCACCTAAGCACATATCTCATGCTTAATATACAGTGGTTTTGGTTGAGTCACCACTGCAATATACCAAAGACATGCACCAAAGACAAACAAAGCCAGTAATTTTCTTTTCGGTCCTAGAAGAGACCTGTCGCTTTTGTGTATGTGCAAAATTTCATAATGATGCATATGCAAAGCACAGGCAAAGAGGAAGAAAAACTGGGGACTTTATTTCTATGTCTGAAATAGAAAAGTTTATTATAATTATAATTTTTAATTATATTTTTACTTGCTATTTAGCAATTTATTTCCTCTCATTATATAATTTCAGTTACACCATTAAAATATATAGCATTTAAAATATTTTTCTAAAAATAAAAGAATATAAGATATGTAAAAATGTTACTACGTTCATGTATTGTGACAAAGCCACAAGAAGTAGATGTAGTACTGCATGGACTAAATCAGAGAACACATAGGCTTTCTATTACAAAGCGGGTTGAACTGGAGACTTAAACCATTTACTTCAGAAGACTGAAGTAGTCTGTCCCCTGAGAACCTTAGATACTTCTTTTGCCTTATGTACTAAATCTTGTTTTATATTCTGCAGATGCCAATCTTCTCTCTATGTCTGTTTACTGATGTTCAGCCCTGCGGGCAGGCTCCTTCATATATATATATATTTTTTTTTTAACTGAGGTTTGGGAATGATATTCTAAAGTTCAGAAGTGTTGCTGTAACCTTGGCCACATATATGTCCGAATTAACTGTTTCAGTGCTGTTTTTCTAAACATGGACCTGTGCTAAATATTTTTAACCCAGATAACAGACTGTCAGTTGTTTGAAGTGGGTAATGCCTAGCAGGATGAGGATCAGTAACACAAGAAAGCCTATAAAGAATGTGTTAACTTCATTAAGTTAATAAGCAACAAAACAGCATTATAAAAGTACCTAGTATCCATAAAATCAGTGTACAGGTACATGGGAAAAATAGGTTTGTTATAATTAAATAATAAAAGTTTATGAAATCATCAATGCTTAAAACAAACAAACAAAAACCAAACACCACTATTGTGATCTATCTACTGGTACAAAGCTGCTCCAGTGAAACTTAATACTAGATTATTAGTGGGATAATACCTTCTAATAGACATTCTTTCAGTTAATGTCAATCCAGGTTTGACCACCTGGGTTAGTCAAGGTCAAGTGAGAGCAGACACACTGCATGTTCCATATCTGGTGTGTTGATGAACAGCCATGCTAGAATGTCTGGAATAATGTGCCTCAAGGTTTGGGGATTTGGATATGGTGAACAGCTCTCTGATTCATTCTCAGTAAGATGGGGGAGGGCTTGATCCTTTTGTCAGGAAGGGCTTCTGTGGGGATGGCAATAAAGACTTATGGCACTCACGTGGCTTGATATATATTCTCACTAAAGTTCACAATCTATTCACTCAGGATGGTCTCACCTGCAGCTGTAGGTGGCCATACTCCTGGGGATGAAATCAGTACTAAGCCTGCTTTCCAACCCACTCCACCTCACATGACTCCCCAGAAGACCAAAAGCTGATCCACAGCCAACCAGAAATAAAGTCTCTACATGAGAGCACTCGTGCCTTCTGAATTCTAGACTAAACAATCTGACACCCAATTGCAGTGTGTGAGTGACAGAGTCAGGAAAATAAACCCAAGGAAAAAAATAAGGTCTTTGCCTCAAGCACGGAGATCTGTTAGAGGGGAAGATTATTGTCTCGCATCTACTGCCAAAGACACAAGAGACTATCTTATCTTTTAAATATTGTTTAGCAATTCCCCTCCTTTCCCTAAAAATCTGTCTGCTGGTTAATTTCATAGATACCAACTGAAATGTGGAGTTGCCAGCTCTGTGTAACCCACCCCAAATCTAACAGCTGTACTTGTGCACATGCAGCATCGAGCCATCTGTGCAATGTAGCACAAAGCACTTACTTGACTCAGTAAAGGACAAGAGAGAAAGGCTTTAGCAATGCTAAGGCGCCTTTCTTTCTTAGGAGTGTTTTGGCCAGATTATGCCTCACTTCCTGGGGGGCGTGCAGAAACGGGTGGCTTGGAAGAGCCGCGAGGAAGTCTGGCTGAGCGAAATCGCATCCCTTCTGCGGGCTCGCGGTGTGTGCACACCACTGTTGGTGGAACAAATGGCAGCCATATGCTTCCTCCTGCGAGCTAGCTAGGCATATGTGACCACTGCCCTCCTTATCCCAATTCCTCTGTGTTACCACTCAAAAATCCAGCACCCCAGGAAGGACCGATCTTGTTGATGTGATCTTTGCCAGAACTCATACCTAGGAGCAAAGAAGACATGGCAAAAGCATATTCCCCCTCCTTCAGTGGCTGACTTCAATCTGGTTAATTTGTCTTTGTAAGAGGAATGGGGGGTGGGGGTTGGGTGTTGTTCTTTTTCTTCTTTTCCCAGTGGATTAGAGTGGTTACAGAGAAGAATTCAGCAATCACTGGGTGACAGTCGGGTTTGATGGTTATGTTAACACTTTATTTTATTTTTTATTTTTGAAAGAATTGATGTAGGTCAAACACCTAACTCTCCCCAAACATGCTGATTTTACTTTGATATGCTCTTCCCTCACACAAGTCTTGACTTCCCTGCAGTTAGTTATTGGTGGTGGTGCTGGAGCATGAGAATGGAACCCAGGCCATAGGGTCACTAAATGGGCCTGAGTATGAGAGGTGGCAGTTTATATTCTGTACAGATTTTACTTTAAAGAATGGCATCGTCTTTTTCAAGTAACTTAGGCAAAGGTTATGAAACAATGCAAAAAAATATATTGTCCCAAATACTTGGTCTCAAGTCTTGCTTCTTCCAGGGTTTTGAATGATGTGTTGTTCAGGTTAGGAAAGAAGACTGTATCTGGATCCAGATATTTTTTGATTCCTCATAAAGACAGAAATCTCTTGTCCAAATGAAATATGGGCTATTTTTTAAACTATCTTTAAAAAGAATTAATATCTTTGAGAAGAGGAATATAGATCTAATATATAAGAGCCTGTGGCTCCACCCTTGTAAATAAATATTGAAGAAATACAACATTTTCAATCACATGACAGTGGAAAGAAAGCTTGCCTGATTTGATCAAACTGTTTTTAGGGAAACTGGCATTGTATTTGTTAGCTACATGGAAGAAGTAAATCAATAAACCATATTCCAAACTGCACCTGAGACACACACAGATGTTCACTCTCACTCTCTCAGCTGGTATTCTTGTTGGTACAGAAAAAGGTTGATGGGATTAACAGAAAAATAAGTCATCTTTGTTGGGTCATATTAAAACAAGTTCAAGTAGATTTTTATAAGTAAATAAAACCTGTGGGTTTATTCTTCTTTATTTTCTTCTCTCTCACTGAAACTTGTAGAGTGAAAAGAAATAAAAAATTGCAGATAATTGCAATATTTTGCATATTTTATTTATCTTTTTTAAGCAAATTAATTAAAAAAAAATTAGTAGTGGAGGTTCAGTTGCAAGGAATTCTTGGCTTTAGCTTTGCTTTTCAGTGGAGTTTGCCCTAAAAGGCAGTTACTGTTTGGGTTGTTCTGAAAGTCACAGTCAGTAAACCATAAAGACAGGTATAAATTCATCAGTGAAATGTATAAACAAACTCTGAAATCAGATGCTGTTTGGATGTTGAGAGATTATTTCAATGGGAAGAGGAGTTTAATTTCTTTAATAATTGAAATTATGAGACCTTGTGTTTGATTGGCAAGTGTGTAGGTGGATCTGATGATTAAAAAAAAAAAGTAGAAACCCCTCTTGAACAGAAAGCAAAAAGGTGGGAAGTGATACTTCAAAACATTTTGGCATTAGAGACAGTGAGAGAATACTCTGCTGATATGGATAACTGGCAATTCTTCTGTGAAATTATGGGGCTGATTAAAAGTAGTCTTCTCAAATTCTATGCAATGTACAAAGTCCTTGGAGCACTTTACTAAACTTTCAAATATGTAAAACAGGTATATCTGTGTTTCTTTTACACTGTTCCCAGGGGAGTATCCAAGAAAGGGGGTTATGTTGTTCTTCACACAGTATAAATGAATAAAAAAAGTACATGTTCCAGAGTGAGCATTCTCTTGGTCTATCTAAATGAGCAGATACATAGGATGGAGGAAAAGAAAAGAAAAAATATGCAGATCTGAAGACTTGGCAAAAATGCCTGTTCGCTTGCTATGTAGATACTACCAGCTGCAAGTGTTTTTACAGTGTATTAAGCTGGGGGGCATAACAGCAGTTAGTATTAAGGAGAGAGATCTGGAGGTGGCTGGAGCAGGACATATGTGTGAATACAGCTGGAAATAAAGATGGCTAAGATATGCTGCGAATTAATATCCCCCCCATTCAAGTGAATCTGAAGCAGAGGTTTCACTGGTATTAACTTGCAGCTTGGAGTAATCTCTTGTCACATTAGCCTTTGAATCTTCCAAAAGGCAGAAGGTACTTGGAAGCCAAAGACTCTAGACCACCCTTTTACTCAAGGGTGTCTGGAAAAAAAAATATTTCCTTGCTGGATGCTTGCCCTTGGCATTCTGTCCACCTCTGTCTCAACTTGGTATCATTGAATAATCCTCAGCCTCTGTTCCAATTGATTTTATCCTACTTCAGCTGAACTTTGCTGCTGTGAGACTGAAAAGATTCACCAAGTCTCTGCCAACTTCACCCCAGTGAGAAAGAAGTCATTGGGACCCTGAAAAGAGAGGGGTCAGACCCACAGCAATCATAAAAACATTTCCTAAACAAGAGGAGAGGGCCAAAAGGAAAGAAAGGGAGCAAAATGCTTCTGGACACCTGGACAGAAGGTTTATTCAATGGGAAGCAGGGACAGATCATGGGGACAGCTGCCTGCTGCCTGGTGGGCACAGAATAACAAAGATCTGATGCTCCACTGCCTCCCATCCGTCTGTGCTGCCTGTCATCAAACCAACATTGGGCCTAAGAGGAAAACAGTAGCAGTGTGCTACTTTAAAAGGAGTGAGAAAAAAGTGTTTATAAACAGCAGCACTAGAGCAATTCCACAGGCTGACACTTAATTTTGAACTAGCCTCATGTGAAATGTGTCAATGTTTTCAGAGCCAGGTGTTTTGATTTAGGTTGATTCAATATCCAATGAAGTACTCTCTAAACAGAAAAATTGGAATGCTTTGGTAAAACTGAAAATTTATTTAAGAAAGCATTTTTTTGAATATCTACTTTATACCAGAAAATAATTTAGGCAAAAAAAGCTCCTTTATATATCTTAATCTATTTTGCTATATCTATATATTATTTTGTTAGGTAAATAGCCAGGCCTTGGTAAGTCTTGTCTTTTTATAAACTTTAAAGATACATTTTAACAGTGAAAGTTTGAAACTAAAGATCAAATATCTGTTCAGTACATTGAATTTCATATTCATTATATGTAGAAACTAATATATTCCCAGAATTGCCTCTCTTCTTTTCTCATCCTTTGGTAAGCTTCTGAAAAGACTTTTATCTGGAACCATATCTTCATGTCATTCTTAGGAAGAATAAGTGCTATAGCAAATGGATTGATCTTGAGAGCAAAGTTAGAAGATTAGGAAAACAGATAATAGACTTAGCTGACCCCTCTCTCTGCCTCAAGGAGCCACTTTACAGACCATTGCAAACTCACTCATAATCTATAAAACACAGATATCCATCACTTTTACTAGGTTGTGTCTGTAGCAGTAGGGGGGATAAGATGGGGAGGTTACGTGTTTGGTTGCTGATTTCTTAGTATAAGCCTACAGTCATAACAGCAGTTAGAGGAGCTCTGTGGGGTAAAACATTCACACACATACAGACCCATGAGACCTTATTAAGCTTAATAGTTCAGAAATGCTATGAGCAGTTATATAGAAAATTAGAGCCAGGCATTATGCACAGATGAACAGGCTTTTCTCTATTCTCTCAACTTCTCTCAGGGATCTGTATGGGCGTTGGGAGGTTTCTTGAATCTCCCTGCAGTTAGGAGAAAAAAAAGAGGAAAGATGAACTAATTTAAAATCTACCCCAAGGGAAAGTTCTTGGCCCTGGTGGGTTTAAAGGGAATTTTTACAAAACCTCTTGCATAGACTTCTTCATACATTTACTTGACACACTCTATTCCTTGGGGGATTCAGGTGGATTCATTTCTGCCAATCCTAGTGCATACATTTAATTGTACAGATTGTATAAATGGTATATCCTGTAAACTGAGTTTACTCATCTGTGAAGATGACAAACCCTTAAAAAACAAAACAAAAACATACAAACAAACAACATCAACAACAAAAACATTAACTCGGTCAATACCAAAGCTATGAGCTGAGAGAAAGTGATGATCTTGACCAAAAGTATTTATTTTCACCGTTAGCCGTAGCGTGTACTGAATTTCCAGCTGGTAGGATGCATGATTGCATTCGTCACAGTCTGCAGTGTTTTGAACACAGTGCTTGCTTTAGAAACCATAGTTTGGAAGAGCATCACATCCTCGATGTGTAGATGAAGAAGTTGTATTATTTTCTCTTAATAAGAAGTTATGTTAACTGAACTACAGACAGTTACACAGAAGTATAAGAAGATTGATGCCACACAAAAGCATTTAGGTAGTTGTCTGGGAATCAGATGAGGGCTTTGACAGAACCAAAGACTCAGGGGAATCTTAGACTTTTCATTTTTGGCAAGGCAGAATGCACTTGATGTTTTAAGACACTCAAATCCTAAGGCCTATTTTCCTAAGAATGGTTTTATGTTGTAATGATTTTAATTTTATAGACTAGCTGGAAAAGTGATTTCCCATTTTATGGCTTCTATTTGTCTTCTCAATCATACGTTTTGCAGATTAAGATAAAAACAGGTGACTGATATTTGTGTAGGCAGTGAATATTACAAGATTCTTCTTTACACAAATAGATTAGTGACAAATCTTAGAAGCCCAGGCAACTTCTCTAGCATTTTTAATTCTCTGCCCAATAGGTTATGATAAATACTTTTGAAAAATGATGAACTCTGATGTGCTTCTTTAGATGTCATCTGAGTGTTTCAGATTTTGGAGATCTTAGTGTCAGATACTAAAGAGAGTCCATAAAACTACATTTATGAAACATGTGAAGCATGTGAATTCTTTGCTGGATGAAGTCATTGCAGCTTTGACATATGGAAAGTGAGATTTCTAGTAAGTGCTGTTTGGAGTGATGATCCTATTAGCAAGTCCATCACTTTATAACAAGTAAGTTGCATGGCACGAAAAGTCACACTTCACAAAATCAGACAATCTGCACTTGTTTGCTTTTAATCACTTTTGTGAGAAGCCTGCAATCTCTGCATTAACTGTGTAAATTAGGGAATGTCAGAACAATGCTTGGATAGTGGGTTCTCAGGATGCACCAAAGTGCATCTTTTCTCTCAGTAAATAATAAATAAGTGCACTTGCATTGTTCTACAAGAGATAATGCTACACAATGTGATACTTTTTTGATAAAATGAGACTTTTTTTTTTTTTTTTAAAGATAAATTTTAACTAAAGATGCTTTGGAGCTTTACCAATGACTTTAAGAATCCAAAATAAAGTCCTGGCCAAATTCCAATTAGGATAATATATTTGCTTCTTAGTTAAAGTTAACGTGTCTTTATAATTAGATTCACTGGGATACACCAGTAAAATAAATTTGAGGTAGTGGAATTATACTAATTTATACCAATGAGGATCTGGCTCTATATTTTCTTCATTTCTTGCACTAGGATCTCACTTGGGAGGCTATTAATAAAGTGGCAACATCACAAGGGAAAGGAAACAGGGAGAGAGGAAATCAGATAAATTTTTAAAAATAAATCAGGGCTAGAAACAGTGTCAGGAATGAATTTCTAGGCAAGCAGTTACTGCATATGGTCACCACAGGACAAAGTTCCCAATTTTTCTTAGTAACACTTTCTGTATTCATTTTTTCCATTTATTTTTAGTAGCTGATATGTTAAGCATCACTCAGACCAATGCTTTCCTATTATTTCTTTGTATTTTTGTGTCTATCCATCTGGATTGACCTCCTGACATCAAGTTGGAACTCTTTGGGGTGGAAAGTTCCTGTGCTTGTGTGACAATGGTTGCACATGGAATCAGACTGAGTGTGAGCACAAACACAACCTTAACAAGATTCATTGGTGTTGGAGGCAGAACCTGTTTCATCAGGCTTGTTTCACTGCCTGCCTGGAGAGCCTGATAACTGTGATACCACCATGGGCCTTCCAGGTCATATTTCTGGAGCAGGACAGAAGTGGACAGCGAGACACGATTGTGTTCTTCCCTATTTAGGGCTGGCTCACTGCTGTGGTTCTGATCATGCCCATGTGTGCATGCACAAACAAACACAAATTAAAATTAAATTCTATGAATTCTTTGACAAGATATTTAGATACAGTGGAACACGATTTCAGTTATCCAGTACTTGCTTACTAAAAGGTCACAGACCCCCAGCCAAACTTCAAGGTTTGAAGGTTCATGAAGAAGAACTCTGAACTTGTTTCTCAGCTGTTTACAAGTGTAAGTAAGCCTTTTCAGTCGGATGTTTCAATGTTCATGCAAATAGATGGAAAATTATTTTTTTTCAGTCTGTCAATGACAAAGTCCAAATAAATAAAGAACAACTCTTTATTAATAAAGAACAAAAAATTACAGTAAAATTTAATAAATAACCATTTCTGTGTTCCCAGGTCAGCATAACACTCACATGAGTTAATTTAAGTATATTTACTATATGATCGATTTTCAGTCAAAATATAATCTAGAAAGGAAAAACACTGTATGGATTTCATTTTCATTTGCTTTATATTTGTTATATTTCATGATATCAGATTAAAAAAAAAACAACTGTGCATGTGTGCTGGTAAACGTTATTACTTTTCAAAAGTGGAAGTCTTTACAGGAATGTATTTATACACAAAGTTATTGTAGCACATCTATCAAAGCTATGGACACAGTAGTAACGCTTTGAGGATGACTTCTTTGTTTTTGCTAGAAATAATTTTTGTGTGTTGTGATCTGACTATGGACATGATGTTAATGACTGCACACTTTCCATTCAGCAAGCAATATTGTTAGATTTAGCCTGATTTATAAAACAACAACACAACAACACTAGTTAGGGCACTGTATTTTACTTGCCAGATGGTTAACTCCCATGGGTTAATGAGTATACCCAAATTCTAGATGATTTAAGATGTCCTGCGGATATTTCCTTAGGTACGAGGATTGCTGGTTGTTAATTTACATGTGTACTGTATTTTTTCCCCTCTCTCTATTGATCTCATGAGAATTCTGAATTTCTTTTTGTCCATAAAATGCTAATAGGCCATATTTAACACCTCCCCCTTTTGTTGTTCTGACCATCAAAACATTGTTTTCAGATTTCAAACACTTCAGACTGAATTAGTTCATCTCAAAGGCTAAGAACTGAAAGCTTACATATGAACATGCACAACATATATGAATACATATATATACAAATCCAAACACTTCTTGGGTTGTACACACTATTTTATAAGCCTACTTTGCAGTATTTTCTCCAGAAATCAACATTAGAAAATATGTGAGCATATTAACACAATTTAACATACATTAAAAATCTAATATATATATTAATCGGGAATAAATCTAGGCTTTGTTTTATGCCAAAACAAAAATTTTAGTTTGTATCACAGAAGGATGTTTGTATTCTCGATAGCTGAAGACAATTGAATTGATTCCTTGTTAATAATGATAATTTCTCAAGATCTCCCAGGCACTTTTACCTGTGACTGTGGCTAGCTGGTGCACATTCGCTTTGGAAAAGAGAATGTTTAGATACAACATGAGAAGCACTCACCTACAGGAAAAACAAAACAAAACAAAAGATTAGTTGAAATTTCAGGGCAGTATGCCAGATGATCAATGAAAATGGAGAAAAATGAAATGGAGATAGGGCAAGTTGATATTTCAAGATAGCTGGCTATCAGCCTTCTCCTAATTTCTATCCCACCTCTATTAGGTTTCCTAAGTTAAAAGAGGGAAAATCATAGCAGGGCTGTTGGCAAAGGAAAAGAGAAAGCAGGGAATAAGGAACAGTTCTGTATAGAAACATAGGTGTTGACATTGTGAAATAGCTCATGGTTGTGTTCCTTTTGACAGCAGTTGTTAGTATGAAGTTTTGTGAAAGATACTCAAATAGAAAGCTCTTCTCTGATTCTCTTTTACCTTTTTAATGGACATACATCTTCCATTTTACCTGTATAGAGACTTAATGTTCAATTCTAAAATCCTGTTATACTCTTCATATAAACAAAATTGTGAAGCAATGAGTTCCATAAGGTCAGTGCACATTGCATAAATCATATCTTCTTGTTTTAGATTATGTATTTCATCTCTAAAACTTCGTTAGCTCTTTTCTCTTGTTTGATAAGACAATATTTTAATTTACTTTTCAACTCACTCTTCAAAGCGTTTTACACATCCTTTGTAATCCAGTAATTTTCTGTGCCTAGCTTATATCCCTTTTTGTACACGTCTACTCAGAACCAAGCACTTGTTCAATGCTGGACAAGCTCAGGGCTCTGGTGCATGATGGAAGCTCTTAAGCACCAGGGCTATGCACGTTACTATTGTTTCTACTGCTCACAGCAGCAACAAACCAACCCAGCATTTACAACAGTCTCTCCACTATCCAAGAGATATTCACTGGCCACCTCTGGGTCCTTCCTATCACTTCCAGTAAGAATGGCAAGAATTCAAAATGATTTAATCTGAGGGAAAGACACTGAAAGTGAAAAAAAAAGGGTTCTGCTTTGCTGCATCTAACTTTCTCTCTCCCAGGGCTGTATCCAACCTAAAAGCTTCCCTTGTGCCATTCATTTAAACATTTGGATTTTTTTTTTTACTTGAGTCACCACAGTTAATTTCAAATCCATCAATGTGTGTGAGTAATGCAGATGATTTCTTCCTACCTACATTTCTTGGTAAGACTTGTTTCCCCAGGATAAAATGAAGGTACCTGGAAATACCATCTAAGTATTGTAGCAGCACATAGACCAAATGCACAAGGTCATCAGAAAAGAGAAATGCAGCTAACATTTTTGTCAGCATATCATTATACCATCTTATACCAGTCAGATAAGTACAATTCAGCCTCCAAGTTCATGCACTTCAGTTTTATGTTTCCTTGATATTTTTATTATTTATCCTTCAGTAAAGAGCATTGCCCTCTGACTTCAAAACACACGCTAAACTGATAGCTGTAGCTCCATGCTGGAAAACTCAAAGCCTGGGTGTTGCAACAAGGCCTGATGACATGGATTAAGGCTGAAGTCTCTAAGCACAACCACCCAGTTGTGAGACAATTTCTGTCCTGGTTTTAGCTGGGATAAAGTTAATTTTCTTCCTAGTAGCTGGTGTGGTGCTATGTTTTGGATTTAGGATAGTTTTATGGATTCCCATACATGAGCTGATTCATCAACTGGAGAGCCAAGAAATGATCAGCAAGTCTCACTCACCCTTTAATAGCCCTTTATGGCCAGTGTGAAAGTCTAATAGGGAGTGGAGACCAACTGTGGACTATCGTGGCCTGAATGAAGTCACGCCACTGCCGAGTACTACAGTGCTGAACATGCTCGAACTTCAATATGAACTGGAGTCAAAGGCAGCCAAGTGGTATGCCACAATTTATATTGCTAATGCATTTTTCTCCACCCCTTTGGCAGCAGCATGCAGGCCACAGTTTGTTTTTACTTGGAAAGGTGTCCAATACACCTGGAATTGATTGCCCCAGGGGTGAAAACACAGTCCCATTTGCCTGGCCTGATCCAGACTGCACTGGAACATGGGGAAGCTCCTGAACACCTGCAGTACATCAATGACATCATTGTGTGGGGCAACACAGCAGAAGTTTTTGAGCAAGAGAAGAAAGTAGTTCTAATCCTTCTGAAGCCCTGAAGCCTGTTTTACCATAAAACTAAGTAAGGTTAAAGGACCTGCACAGGAGATCCAGTTTTTAGGAATAAGATGACAAGATGGACATTGCCAGATCCCAATGGATGTGATAATAAAATAGCAGTTATGGCTCCTCCAAATAGCAGAAAGGAAACATAAGCTTAGGTCATTTTTATTTAGTTAGTTAGTGTTCTTTCTTTTATCTATTTATTTTTGAGAATGTATATTTCAAATTACAGTCTGATTGTAAGCTCTCTCTATCAAGTGACCTGGAAGAAGAACAATTTCAAGTGGGAGCCCCGAGCAATGACAAGACTTTGAAAAAATTAAACAGGAAATAGCTTATGCAATAGCCCTTGGACCAGTCCAAGCAGGACAAGATGTAAAGATTGTGCTCTGCACCACATCTGGGGAGAATGGCCCCACCTGGAACTTCTGGCAGAAAGAGCCCAGGGAAACTTGAGGTCAACCCCTAGGATTTTGGAGTCAGGGTTACAGAATATCCAAGGCCTGCTACACTCCAACCAAAAAAGAAATATTGGCAGTGTATGGAGGGGTTTGAGCTACTTCAGAAGTGGTTGGTACTGACACACAGCTCCTCCTGGCACACTGATTGCCAGTGCTGGGCTGGATGTTCAAAGGGAGGGTCCCCTCTATACATGTTGCAACTGATGCTACATGAAGTAAATGTGTTGCACTGATCACAGTCACACAGGAATCTTGCAAGTGACCATAGACTGGCCAGAAAGCAAAGGTTTTATAATATGGCCAGAGGAGGATGTGACACGTGCTGAAGAGGCCACTATAAAATAAACTACCAGGAAATGAGAAACAATATGCCCTGTTCACTTATGGGTCCTTTTGTATTGTGGGAAAACATCAGAGCTGGAAGGCTGCTGCATAGAGTCCTACAAAACAAGTTGCAGAAACTGCTGAAGGAGGAGAATTGAGCCAATTTGCAGAAATGAAGAACATCCATTTGGTTTTAGGTATTACTGAATGAGAAAAGTGGCCAGTGTTCTGTCTCTACACTGATTCACAGATGGTGGCAAATGCCCTGTTGGTTGGTTACAGCAATGGAAACAGAACTACCAGCAGCACAGAAGGAAACCCATCTCTCTGCCACTTTGTGGCAAGACATTGGTGCCTGGGTAGAGAACCTACTTGTAAAAGTATGCCACATAGATGCTCACGTACCCAAAAATTGGGCCACTGAAGAACAGTTTCAAAACAACCAGCAAGTGGGTCAGGCTGCTAAGATTGAAGTGGCTGAGGTGGATCTGGATTGACAACATAGTGGCGAATCATTTATAGCTCGATGGGCCCATGACACCTCAGGACATCAGGGAACAGTTTCAACATATAGACGGGCTTGTGGATCAAGGGGTGGACCTGACTGTGGACACTATTGCACAGGTTATCCATGAATGTAAAACATATGCTGCAATCAAGTAAGCCAAGTAGTTAAAGCCTCTTAGGTACAGAGGATGATGGATGAAATGTAAATATGGGGAGGCTTGGCAGAGCGATAATATCTCAGTCCCTCAAACCTACAATGGCAAGAGTCCTGTATTTACAATGGTGGAAGCAACCAACAGATGGCTGGAAACATATCCCATGCCACATCCTGGAACACTATCCTGAGCCTTGAACAGCAATACTGATGGTGACACGACACACCAGAAAGAGTTGAGTCAGATAAAAAGACTCATTTCCATAACAACCTCATAGACACCTCGGCCAAAGAGCACAGCATTGAGTGGGTCTTATACATCCTCCATCATGAACTAGCCTCTGGGAAAATTAAATGATACAATGGACTACTAAAGACTATGCTGAGAGCAATAGATGCTGGGGATACGCATTGGGATACACATTTACCAAAGGCCACCTGGTTAGTCAACACTAGGGGATCTGCCAACCGAGCTGTCCCTACCCATTCAAAACTCGTATGTACTGTAGAAGGGGATAAAGTCCATGTAGCGTACATAAAGAACATTTTGGGGAAGACAGTCTGGGTTATTCATAACTTGAGCCACAGCAAATCCATCCATGGGATTGCTTTTGCTCAAGGACCTGGGTGTACTTCTTGCGTAATGCAGAAGGATGTGAAATTCCAATATGTACCTCAAGGGGATTTGATTTGGGGTGAGAATAGGCAATAATTTTAATTGTATATTAACCGTTATGTAATATTGTATATCATCACTACTGTTATCACTATATTACATATCAATGGTATTATAGTAAAAGTCAACCAGATGATGAATGAATTTTGATGGAATCAAGCAAATCACAGTGATGATAGAAACAGGCAAATACAGTGGTGAGGGGACCTGGATTGGCTTCAGGGTGCAATAACCCAACATCAAACAGCATCTCTTCCGCCCTGACAGACTGTTATGATGGATGAAACCCAAAGTCACGGACTAAATGAACTCAATGAACATTCTACAGGGATGGCCAATAGACCAAGGGAATGATATCTGTGCATATATATCAAAATGCAAGAAAGGTGGTGATTAATTAGGATGTAAGTATGGATCCTGAGCATGACATAGATAGTATGGAATAAAAGATGGATATTGTCCTGGTTTTGGCTTTGATAGAGTTAATTTTCTTCCTTTCCTTTCTTCCTTCCGTTGCTGTCTTTTGGATTTAGGATAAGAATAATGCTGATAACACACTGATGCTCCAGTTGTTGTAGAGCAGTACTTACACAGACTCAAGGACTTTTCAGCCTCTTGAGCTGCCCTGCCACAGAGATACTGGGCAGGGCAGTATCTCTGCCCTGGGGGGCACACAAGGAGCTGGGAGGGGACAGAAACAGGACAGCTGACCCGAACTGGCCAAAGTAATATCCCATACCATGTGGCAGCATGCTGAACAATAAACATGGGGGGAACTGGGGGGAAAGAATGTTTGCCAGTGCTCAGGGAGTGGCTGGGCATTGGTCAGTGGGTGGGTGGTGAGCAATTGCACTGTGCATCATTTGCTTTGTATATTCTTTGTATATTATTTTTATTTTCCCTTCCTTTTCTGTCCTGGCTTTATCTCAACTTACGAGTTTTTACCTTTTTTTTTTTTTTTTTTCCTCTCCTCTTGATTCTCTCCCCCATCTCACTGGGGTGAGGTGGGAGTGAGCAAGCAGCTGTGTGATGCTTAGTTGCTTGCTAGGTTAAACCACAACATCAAAACAGAAATACAGAGCTACATGGATGCTGAAAATTCTGCTGTAGTGAAAGCCCAGTAATGACAAACACTACCAGTGCTGCTTTCGCTTTGTTTACAACCCTGTACTTTCTCTCTCTGATTTTTAAATACCCACAAATGCTGCTTACCCAGGTCTAATCTCAGAGAATAAATACTTTCATATTTGTGGTAGGAGGAAAATGTGTCCATCACACCACAGAGACAGAAAAAGACAGAGATGGTGAAGCCTGCATTAGGCTGTAGAGGGTGTCAGTGACAGGTCCAGCTCCTTAACTCACTGACCTCTGTTGACCAGAAAGGACATGAAAGTGTAAATTGGATATATAGCCTATTTTCTGCTTTGTAAGCTTTGGAATTTAGTTTCATAATAGCAAAATTATATTAAAAATCATCAGAAGTTTCTGCACAAAAACATATTATTCTATTCTCATGCAAAATATGGGATGATTATATTGTTGAGAAACCTATAGCGTGATGGGCAAAGTAGCAAAGCAGCAAAGAAGAAAAGTATAGACTAAGTGAGCCAATATATGGGAAGAGCCACCAGCTGAATGCCCGTCTATGGAAATCTAATCAGCCAGGGATGAATGCAGCTCTGCCACCCAAACACTGCATTATAGGATGCCAGCTGCATCTGCTTCCCCCTAGTTATTCCTATTTTTGAGCATAAACCAAGCTCTTGGGGTGTAACTTCTAATAGCATACCCAAATAAGCAGTGCTGGGAGAAGTGTTATAAACCTTTAAATTGCCATTAGCTAATCAGAATCATTGTTCAGTGACCATTATCTTTTATTAAATGACCACTGAATCATAATGTTCATACTGATTTTCAATTAAAATGTAGAATAGTCACCATGACTCAATAGCACCCATTAGCAGTACCAGGACCACTGAAACAGCCATTACCAGGAAGAAATTCAGCACTTAAGAAAGTAAGTTAATTTCTTCATGTAGATGCTTATTTCTAGCTGGGGATATTTCAGAGCAGGTTTCCCAAAAGGAACTCGGATTTAGTCACAAAAAAGGCATGCCACTCCTCTTCTACCTTTTGCAATGTCCCATCTTTTTTTTTTTTTTTTTTTTTTTTTTGAGGGGGAGTACAAGAGAGCAGCAAAAAGCATTTACATGGAAGGGCAAAACTTATGCCTACATGCATGAATGCTGCTAGAGCCATGGGAAAATATGACGGCTCCCACTCTGAGGTGTGGGAAGAGCTTCTGGCACAGGAGCACTTTAGGAAATAAAATACTTATTGAAAAGTTGAGCCATGATATCTATATCAGGCACTATATCATGCTAGTGATGTGAAAATGCCTTTCAACTTCTGTCATTAAAAATGCAATGATACCAAATGTTCTGGAGTTGTTATGGTGAGACCAGGGAGATATTTTTGTGATTTACAATCAAAACTTGGGTGAGGCTTTATATAAGGGTAAATCATATACTATGTGTATATGAACTCCTGCAAAGTAGTCTCTTCTCACTTACTTAGTGTATTGGTAAAACTAAAATAATAAATGGCCAGGTAGCAATGAGTTAATTCTCCCAAAGGAAACAGAAGCATGTAGTTAAATACTACATCACAAATTACCATTTTTATGTCACCACCTCACCATGACTTTAGCACTAACCCATCTCCATCTTCACACTCTCATTAGGATATAATGCATATTCATGGTCCTGATTATATAGCCACTTTCTTGACTTGTTTTAATTGTGCATAAAGACATTGTGACAGGAGACCTGACCTTTTCAAGATCATTTTCTCTCCATTACTTTTCACAAAGCTATTAACTTGTCGCCTTCCATAAGATTGCAATAATTTATTTCCCATTAATAAAAAATTCCTGGTGCCATGCAAATTAAAATTTATTCAGCAAATAGAATTCTTTGGATTATTTTCTAATGGCTTTATATACTTCCAGCTTAGGAAGAAAAATAATATTAATGGATACAGGCTGAGTGGATAATTGCATACATAGGAGAAAAATGAATATACAACTGATGCTGTGGCTTCCTGCACACCAATTACCCAGAAGAGTTCCTTTAGTTCCTTTTTCAAGAAATATATTAAATAATTTATTTCAGGGGATATCATTATAATCTTGAAATTATTCTCACTGTATAAAGAGCTTGGCAACCTGATGCACAAACAACAAATGTTCATATTAGAAAACCCACACTAAGTAAAAATACTTATAAGTGTAAATGAAACTAAGAGAAGGAATAACTTTGAGACAAAGTTGCTACAATACTGCAGTGGAATTAAAGGATTACATGGTGAAGTTATAAAAGTAGTTTTTATTTAACAGTGCTGTTTCAACATGAATGAATTATGTTGAAATTGCAAAACATGTTAATGATGAAAAGGCTTAGGCTTTCTGAGAACTTTTTTGTTTTGAAGACTTGATAAAAATATTGATATAATACAAAAAGCAGAATATCATAATTCAGCAGTATTTATCTGTTTTTTACAATTTGAAGTATGATAGGTCCTTAGACTTGTTTACATTAGTTCCTGTTGGGAAAAATAGCTCACATGCATTTAAAGCCATGTATTAATGAAATATAGTAACTACTGCACAAACAGATATTTCAGTGTTTAGAAGTCGGCACAAAAACTGCAAACCATGTAATAGCAGCTATTTCAAACCCCTGACCATCTAAATGGGAGTGGTGATGATAAACCCCAGTGATATGTTGTTGGACCATTTCAAGGCTGTAGAAAAAGTCATTAAACTTTCTACTTCAAAGTCACACAAATGTGAGCTGAAAGAGGAACTCTTGGCTACCTGTTCCCTCTCCCTAACAATTCAAAGCTGTTCTCACTCCATCCTGGTGTGTCTGTGAACACTTGCTTGGAAGACATAAAAATTGAAAATAATGTTGAGCAGTTTGATCATGTGTAGGGGAAAAAAAAAAAAAAGCCACTGTTTAATTCATCAACAATATGAGCTATAATAGAGAAATACAGACAGAAACATGAACAACAGCTTGATTTCTGATGTATGATGCAAAAAATACTCACTGGAAAGGCAACATGAGACAGACGATTTCATAATTCTATTATTGCATTAGGTCTGGGAAGACTGTATTGTTTTTTATCTCAATGTTTTAACTTTGGGGTGGGCATTCTGCAGTAGCTGATTGGCATTATATTTTTAATATAATTTTTAATTTTGCACTTACCTCTGTAAGTTCACAGTAAAGAATGTGATTAAACTATGCAATGTTCCTTTAAAAATATGGAACAAGTCTTCGTGTAGCTGCCTTTTAAATGCTGCCTTAAAAAAAAAATCAACTTAGAATTCATTACAGAAAAAAAAAAGCAAAAACAAACAACAAAAAAAAAAAAACACAAAAAAATAGGTTTACGTTTGTATTTTATTTGTATTTTATTTTCCTCAATGCAAGGAAGAATCAGAAAACTTTCTGTGTTCTAGTCGACTCGTACTTATTCAACCCCCACTTTTGCTATATTTATCCTGTCTTAACAGACCTAAATGCATTTGTTACCCCAAGTCCATGGTTTATCCTAAAGGGTAGGTGCGCTGACACACTTAAATTTCACAGTCAAACCTAACTTGGCTGTTTTATACACTGTCAAATCCCTTTTGGAAACTTCCATAGTGTAACATGAATGACCAACATTCAGTAATAGAAAAAACATTCAAACGTATTGCAGCTATTCCTTCACTCACACAAATTACTTTCACAAGTTCAGAGTGGTCATTACTGATCCCTGAATACTTACCAACAGTAATCACACTGATGTGCATAAGCGCTGCAGAAAATTAATTACAGTTTGTCTTTCATAGGCTTGATGCCTCACTGCTATTAATAGTGTACCAGTATTTTTTTCCTTAGAAAGCTTTGATTCCCATTGGCAAGAAAGAATGGTTTGAATTTGCAAATTGGTACAAGTTGAGTAATAGGGAAAGGTCATTTTTAGTGAAAAAGTTATCATAACCTTCGATGTTAATAGGTCTTGCTAATAAGGACCAGATTTGTATGGATGCTCAAGATGTCTGGAAAGATTTGGCATTTCCTTGTGCAATTGTCTGCATGTAGGTACAAGACTTATCATAGAATAGTTACATTAGGCACTTGAGAAGAAGTTGGAATAATTCAACTGCCAATTTAGGCTGCATATGTATTTGAAAAAATACCAATTTAGGACTCAGGAAGAAAAAGATGGCCACAACATAATGTTTCCTCTCATGAAAAAAAATATGTGTGAACATAAATGCTCACTTCTGCAGAAACTTTGAGGGATTCTCAAAAATAAAAATTGTTTTGGTGAAAAAAAAAATCTGAAATGTTTACACAGATTTTTTTTTCCCATTTCACTTTTATAGGGAAAAGCTATTTTTCAAAAACACTTGTTAGAGGGCTTTATATCACCTTGTCACAGTCCACTGACCCATGCTGCCCTTTCTCTGAGTACCGGCAGTTGCAGCAGCAAAACACTTTGGACCAAGTTTGTACATGGGACAAATTTGCTGCAATGTTGAAATAAACAGAGATATGCTGGAGATTAATTGGATCTGGTTTGCCTACCAACATTTTAATTTTCCAACGGTCATCAGTATGCTATATTTATTACAAAAATACAGCTCTTACTAAGTCATTGCATCAGATGCATTCCCCCACACTGATGCTCAGTCACACTGTGAAGAAAATCTTTATATCCTGGCCTAGTTAAATGGTCTAAGCAATCATGATGTACCTATTTCACAAGGCAATGCAATGTAAAGATGGGGCTCTTGCTCCCCTTTAGTTGTGCAGATGGGTATATTTTGCATGCCTCCCACACATCTCCATCCAAATGCACAATATGGATGTTTTATCTTTCACAACAGGAACCTTCTGTTCACAGATATGTCAACATTCCTGAGAATGTTAGTGAATTTTTCAGGATGCCATGCTACCTGAATACCAGACGGTTCATCCTGAACACCAAGACAGTTCAGAGAGGAAATTAGGCTATCACAAAACAAAACAAAAAAACAAACACAACTAACACATACCATTATCAAATTCAAGAAACTATGGAAGCATTTTGTCCTTATTAACACAATAATGGGTTTTAGTATTTACTTTAAGCCAAGATTTACTCAAAACTTAATTTAACAGCAAATCATTTCCAGCAAATTTTACATCTATCTACATGGGGAGATATAGAATCTTTCACATAAAGCTGACCCTATTTTGTCATTCTGTAAGAAACTGTAGCTTATTTCTGCAAACGATCATATGCCACATTTGTTACTGTGTTTCTGTTAATTTTTGGAGGAAAATACAAATGTACTTCTTTTTTTTTGTTTTTAATATGACACTGACAGGAAGATGGACATAGCTGCAGATCTGATGTAGACAATGATCTTGTATAATGTTCTGATGATGCCATATTAAAGGATTGTCATTAAAATCAAGCATACTATCAAGTGGGAAAGCAGACTTATATTGCAATTATTTTCCTATTAGCTGCTGCCCATTGCTCCTGACAGGTATAAATTAGATCTCGCTAGGTTGCCTACAGATTAATGAGTTCCAAAATTGGCATTTAATTGTTTGGGAGTAAGAGGCAGAAAAGGAAGGTATCTGCAAAAAAATCTTTATCCACCTGTGATTAGAAGATATTCTCCTTTCTTTCTGCTTTTCCTTTCTCCCCTGGCATCGCTTGGGTGATAACTGACACTTCTATCAGAGGATTCCTTTCGACGCAGCAGAAACTTGCAGCTGAGGCAAGGCCAGAATTAATAATCTGCGTGAGCAAACACACAGCTGCTGTTTGTGGAGAGAGATTCTATTAACGAACAGTGAATTCTCATAATTAGCTGAGCGGTTTCTGCAGCTGCCTGCCTGACCCCAGACTACACAAATTGTGGGTGGTGTTCGGCCTCTAAATCAATCTTACCTAATTACTATAAGCATGTTCCTCCAGTCCTAATGACTGGGGGGTGTGTGTGTGGGGGGAATAGACATTTCCTTACCCATTCAAATGTTCCTCTTATTAGATTCTCTTTTGTGCCTAAATTCATATTTTTTCTATTAGCATTTCTAAGGGTATACAGGTGTGGTTACAAATCAGAAGCACAGAAGTATAATTCATGTCCTACAACCATGTGCCAGTGTGTGTCTGCTTTGCAAACAGTAGCAAAATGTGTGCTTGTTGGAAGCATCTGCCTTGCTTCAATTCACAAAACATAATTTAAAGCACACATGTCTGTCTGGATTCAAAGCCTTTTCTCTGCCCTCCTCCTCCTCCATCCCCTTCCCCCCCCCCAAATTAATATGATACAAAATGGAAAATCATGAATGGTTGTGGCTTCATCTGGTCTGAAGCAGGGTTACGTACTACTATCTCACCACGTGATGCTGGAGAAGACAAGCGTATTTGTCACTGGGGAATTTAAAAAAAAAAAAAAAAAAGAAAAAAAAGATGACTTCCACTGACAGCCATTGCTCAGCAAGGTGCTTTGTGTTCCTGAGCTGGGCTGGGGCATGGAGCCAAAGGGCTAGCCTGCACAGCAGTGGGAAACTTTGGACACCTCCACCTACAGCCATGCATCAGGGAGCACAGCTGCTCTGCTCGGCTGCCCACAACACACCTCAGTGCTGAAGCTGACACTGGCATGGCATTTGGGTGCTAGCAGTGCTCTCCTGCATCATTTATGTCAGCTGTGAGGAATGCCAGCTGAACATGTTCCCCAATAAATTAGATATGTGGGTTATGATTAATTTGCCCTGAAAAAGCAGTCTGCAGAACTAACTCCCATCCCCATCCTTTGTCTGTCAGCGTATCCTCATAAGCAAAGACTGCCTTTGTCAGTCATCTGCAGTCACTGGGCTTACAGCAGCTCCTTCATGGTGGGGAAAAAAAAAATACTGCTGATGTCTGCAGCCCTTCCCTCCATGGGAATCCCAGGCCTTCAGCTTCTCCTTTGGTGGCATCTTAGGGATATAACTTGTCAGCTTCTTCCAGCAGAACCAGCAGTACCCAGAAGATCCTTGCCCTAGGACAGATCCATGATTTTTTTTTTTTTTTCTTAATTTGGCTGTAAATTTGATCTGGAGCAAATCATTAAGGACCTGTGAGCAAGCTAGCTGAACCTGATTCTACATTAATCTAGACAGTACATTGATTTAGTCAGTGTAAATTCACGTTTTCTATAGTTTTGAGATTTAATTAGTTTAGGAACAGTGTGTTCAGACAGGAAGTTTGAATGAAGTTTTATGAAAAGGCAGAAATATTTACTCTAAGGAGCATTATGTAGAGGTCCCAGTTTTGCAGATGCAGAATTATTCTCTTATCATTTTTTAAGAGGTAAACATCTCCCAAGATCCTTACATACTTAAAATGGCATTTTTGCTATGATTATACATATTAGGGGTTGGATTATTAACTATCAGATTTTCAACTGCTGGTCAGGTTACTGTCAAGGACACAGCTCCAACAGTGGTATTAGACCAAAGCAGAAAGCAGCATTGCAAAAACCAGCAGTGTTGGGGGAAGGAAAAAAACAATTTGTAGGGCATCCATTATATACATGTATAAGCAAGTCAAATATATATGTATAAGCACAATACATTTTCCACATCACTACCACTTGTGATCATTAAATGTTTGTATGCCAACTGAGAAAATCTCAAATGCATTCATTATTTATATTATTTATAGATTACTGTATGAATTATTCTTCCTTATAAACTGTTATAAACTCTGAGAACGTCCAACACTTGAATTTTGAGCTCCAGTTTTAATTTGTCACTTTCAGAAGTTAAGTTTGTTTGCTTGCTTGCTTGCTTGCTAATTGATTTATCTTGGAACTGAAAGACTTTCAAACTTTTCAGACTTGGAACTGACAGATTTTCAAATTTTAAATGTTAAGACTAAGGACATAACCTGAAGTTAATTTAATGGTGGAATGATTAGAAACTGTGGTTTATAATTTCATTTTCACAAGTTTATGTCATGGCTAGTAAAGCTCCTGAATGTTTATACAAAGTGGAATCTGTGGCATCACAAGAACATCAGATCATTTTCACAGAGAGATGTGTATTCCTAGAAATATTTTCTAAGGAAAAAAAGAGTTAAAATAATTTCCTGTGGTACATAATGTAAAGAATTAAATTATGTCTCACCATTTCTTCTCCAGCTAGAGAGCATGAATTGAATTTTATATGCAGAATCTTTTCAGAATATGTGTGAAAATAAATAAATATATAAATAAAATCAGCTACCTTTTATTCATCTAGTTAACTGCAACACTTCAGGCTCTTCATATTCATGATATAAAATTTCATTTCACTTATATTAACAACTAGTTCTTTAATACTACCTGTACCAGGTAACACTGCATCAGAAAATCAAAATCAAATAACCCTAAGACTTAAGTTAACAGGTTAACAATACAAAAAACACACCATATACTGCCCACCAGCAGCCCAGTTGGATTCGGCCCTCTAGATCATCTTATTCCATATTATAAATAATACTTAATAAATAAGGTATTATAAATAATACTTTTAGTCTTAGAAGCACTATGTCACATACAAAATTTGGTTGTAACAGTTTATTGGGACGTTATGAGGTAGCTTCAGCAGGTAAGCAGTAAAAAGACGTAATGCCTGTCACTGCATGTTGTCAGCTGCATGTTAGTAATACACAATAGATGTCATTTCTGTCTGTTTTTCTTATTTTAACATATAGGCTTCTTTTAATAGTAACCATAAAATACTGCCTGAAATATACTCTGAAGATGCACATTTGTTGCAATCTACTGCATATACAGAATGCAGCCTCCACAATAAATCTTTTTAAAATAGAATGTGTTGGTCCAAATAGGCAAGCAAGAGCCCAGCTTCTTGCAGGGAACAGGACAATCTTTTCCCATTAAATTTGTGTATTAAAGATATTGCATTTCCTGTGTCAGTCAGGAGCAAGTCACGAGGCATTTAGATCCCTGTCTCATAACATCAGAAAAAGGAACAAAACGGTCTTTCAGAACCCCCAAGACAATTTGTTTTCATAGACAAGGTACTGCAGGGCACTCTCATCACAAAGCCCTGCAAGTAAATAAGGATTTGTGGCAGTAATAAGGAACTTGTTTTGTATCTTAGTCAATAGACATATTGAATGTACAAAACAGGCAAGGTATAAATAAAAGAAAAAATAAACAAACAAAAACCACCACAAAGCAAAATCCAAAATAATTACATAAAAAAACAGAGGGGAAAAAAAAAAAAAAAAAAAGAGGTAGACAATTAAATTATCAGTCTAGGGATATAGCACCTGAAAATTTTTCATCTCTGATGAATTTGGTGTTTCAACTGAACAAAGGCAATGAGAGAAAAAAAGGCTAATCTTTTCACCACTTTACCCACATCAACCAATTTAATATATAACAGAGCATACCAGAACAAGCATAGGTTCTACCTATGCCAAGAGAGCTGCTTTTATGCCAGTTGCATAGAGTTTGGTCCAGACTCGCCTTAAATAATCAGAAATATTTCCATTTGTCTCAAGTAAGGCCTACATGCTCATAGGTGTCCAAAGTATTTATTCTTTTATCCTTTTAAAACTTTCCTATTCATTTTTATTAGTACAGTAATCTGAGAATGGCAGAAGAGTCTGTGAGCAGAATTCCTCTCCTCCAGTAGGGAAAGTAGAACAGCAAAAAACAAGTATCACCTCTCTTCTCAACAGCTGTTCTTCAGCCAGGGTCCAAAAGGAAATGTGTCTGTGGCTGAAGTCTGTACACAAAGCAGAGTGACGCATGCACGTTTGTGCCCCCATCCCTAGAAACAACAAAATAACAGTCCTAACTCACCAAACAACCCAGCCCACTCTGGATGCTGCATTTTTTTTTTTTTTCTGTTTTCTTTTTAAGAATGGGAAAGTATTTTCTTACTTTGGCTGAAGACCCAGCTGCGTAAGGAAAGAGGATATGCCAAGCTGTTGCAGCTTAGCTGATGGCAGGAGCCCAGCACAGGTTCGTGCCAAAGGGTTTTTCTGTTTTTCAAGCCCTGTTGACAATGAACTGATAGAGGGATCTCTAGTAATCCCAAGAAAAGTAGCCCAGGGAGCGGAGAGGCAGCCTTTATAGCAAGGTTGTATGGGGAGACTGGGCTTTGTGAAAAGTTAGGGACAAGCTAGAAGGGATAAGAAAGATCAAGAAAGCAACAGGTTGCCAGCACAGTGTGGGTTTGTTTTTTTGTTGCCATAAATGAGGGAAATGGTTAAATATAAGCATACCCTCTTGTCCTAAGGCAAACCACTTTGATCCATGCACATATTTGTTACCTTGGGAACAATACTACTCAAAACATGAAGATCCATAGATCCAAAGATCCTTAGATCCATAACCCCCTACAGCCTGGTAGAGCTTACATTATTAGTCTCTTATTGTATCAGAACTTGTGCTTAAGTTTTCATCTGCTCTACACCAAGAGTGTAGAAATCCAATTAAATAGACCTCAGTAAAATCACCTGGCAGGACAGATTGGATCTCCTCTCTGAAGGACCTACAGTCTGAAAATATGAAAAAATAATTAATTTTTGAATGTTATAATAGTATTCTATCTACACATTATAACTTAGTAGGTTAATCTCATCTTCCTAGGAGGCTGAGAGTGGTGGTCACAGTCCTAGGAGTTTTCTAGCAAGCAGACGAGGACTCAGATAGCAGTAGATGTGCATTTTGTGACCTGGACCCCACTACTCAACCAGAAGTATACTAGTGTGTGAAGTGGACTTTGTTTTATCAAAGGATGAATGCTTTTCAATCAGTATGTCTGAAAACCAAAGCCAAATCCCCTCATCATAATGTCTACACTTTGAGAATATATGTACATCATGGATCTTGTTTTAAACGGAATGGTATGAAAGATATGTTTATGGGGCTAAAAATACACACGACATGAGGTTTTGGAACATTACTTCAACATTTTAGCTATCAAGCTATTTTACTCGTTAGTGGTATCATATTTTGTTCTAATTCATAATTGAAACAGCACAAAAATTACATCTTTTTTCTAGATATCTAATTATAAATGCTTACTATTTAAAGTGTGCAATTTTAGAAGTTTTAACCTCAAAGAATTTTTAAATAAATACTCAACCATATACATCCTATACTTTATCCATCCAGCTGTGGGTAGATAACAAAGTTCATTATTGTCACTTGAACAAATAGCAGAAGGAAAATTTAAGTCTTAGAATTCCACATAGAGGGTTGGTCCTCCTCTTGAAAAAATGTTTTTTGGAACATACTAGATAGAGGAGAAATTCTCCAATGTTTCGATCACACTTTCCTCTTTGTTGGCCATAGAAACATGGATGAAGGGAGGCTTGACACTAAGCCCTGAAGTCTTGAATCAGCCTTAAGGTGTTCTGTTGTTCTTTTTTGCTCCAAACCTCCACTGTCCTGTTCTCCATGGAAAGGCAGATTCACCCCCTTCAAAAGCACGCACCTGAGCCTCTAGCAGTCACACTAAGGGCATAGCAGGGCATATATCAAAACAGGTACAGGTCCACACATCAATATCCATGCCAATGATTTTAACAGATAATTGAAATACAGACAACTTGAACTACATGTTTTGCAGTACCTTCTTTAGATACATTCATACTCCTAGTAACCTGCCCCTAAACCTCAAGTGTTACAAGGTCTTTGTTATATCCTTACCTCGAACAGGTAATAAGACTTTTTTTTTTTTTTTTTTCCTATAGAATTATTCACATACAATTGCTTTGTTTGTCTCGGCCTTCAGATCCTTGTCCTTTACAAAGCTGAATATGTGACACACAGAGAATAAGACTCAGACACACCAGCTGAGACATTAAGCAAGCACTGGCTGGAAGGGACCTCAGAGTTTGCCCAGCCACTCACTCAGTCCCAGGGCAGGAACAGGTTGACATAGTGCACCCCTGGCAGGTGTTTAACTAACCTGCCCCCAAAACTTCTGCTTACAGGGTGTAAGCAGTGTGAAGCAGACATCCTGCTCCAGTGCTTCACTGGTTTTAGCACTTCAAAATCCTTCCTTATGTCTGGTCTGAATTTTTTATATTGCAGTTAGAATTCTTGTCCTAGCTACCTCTACCCTGTACTTGATTACTAGAATTTCCCTCAATATCCCCCAGCAAAATTAACTCCAAGCTTTTCAGCCTTTCCTCACATGTAATGTTTTTGAAGCTTTTATCATTTTCATCACTCTCTAATGTATGCTCTCCAATTGGACTAAAGTCTTCCACCAAGGTGCCCAAAAGCAGTCACATTGCTCCAGCAGAGACTTTACCAGTAGCAAAGAGGACAAAAAGATCGCCCTAGCTGTCTCTCCATATATATACTCCTATTTATAAAACTCTGTAAGACGTTTGCTTTTTTTTTTTTCTTTTCTTTTTTTTTTTTTCCCCCAGTAGTTTAACACTATTGACTCACGTTCTGTTTATAAACCAGTGCCATCCCCAGAGCATTTCCCGCAGAGCTACTGCAAATCAGCTGTTCCTGACAAATCCACACCAACTCTTTCTTGTGCTTCTGTCTTCTCCCTGGTCTATAGTAACAGTTAATTTGATTATTTGTTCCAGCACTGTGTAAAAAATGAACTTGAGATCATTGTCTACACTTAACAACAGCACCAGCTACACCATTTCATTGTTGTTTGTTCCCTCTTTCTAAAATAACAAGCGGAGCTCATGTTTTTCCACCCATTTTTTAAAGTATCCTAGGGTGAAACCCATCAGACAGCTGATCTAAAAGCATCTGATGAGTAGTCTCATCAACTCCAATGAGATGCATGTGCTCAAAGTTAAGCCTGTACTCAAGTGCTTTGCTGGACCAGGGCCAGGAAGCTCAGCATTCTACAGAACGAAGCTGCTTTTGGTTTTCATGGTTAGCCATGGTAATACAGGAAATACAGGACTACCCAAATAAGATATGTCCACATCTTATGTGGCTTTGGAAAAATGTAAGGACATAAAAGTTACAAAATAGTTCATCAAATTTCTCTAAGGGAAAATGTGGAACATTTTTCAGGTCATGGGGAATGATCAGATATTTTAAATTTTAAAAAAGAGAAAGAGTCTTACATGATCTATCATCTCAGAGTTACTAGTGATATAGCAGTCTTTTTGTGCATCTTCACAATACAAGAACCCTGTTAAAAATGCTAGAAAATAAGCTGTTATAACAGCACTTTTGTGAAGCAGCAAATCTGGTAATAAGTGAAAGGATTGTGGTTTTGAAAGGGCTGCTGAACTGTTTGTGGGAAGTCCTTGGATTTCTGGGCCACTTAATTCAAGACCCATATCTGCCACAAAGGTAACAGAATCCAAGTGTAAATTTTAATAATTGCAGCAGTGATTACTTTTAGTTCTTGGCAGTTCATTACTGACTGCACAATTCCAGAGGCTCTCGTTAAATGGTCCATGGAATGAATCAGGCATGGAATTAACCTATTTTGAGTTCCCTGAAGCTTATGTCCCATGAAGGAGTATTCACATACCTCTCTAGGGGCCAATCCTGAAAGCCCTTCCTCATACGAGTAATCCTTACCCACACTAAACTGCTGTTGACTTCAGTGCCAGTGCTTGTGCTAGCAAAGACTGCACTTATGAGTAATCATTTGCAGAAATGGGTGCATGGTTTTCATGTTCCATTTGACAAAAGCAAATTACTTACAGGCACAGTCCCAAGTCTACATGAAAAATTACACTTACTTGTTTAAAAAGAAGCAGTATTTCTGTTACATTCTTGCTTCCTTTCTAATTGCAAGCATATTTGGGCTCTGTCCTAACTAAAGTAAATGCCAGCAAGATTGGGTGTAGTGGTTGTGAATCATTATTAACTGCACAGTGCTGTTCAGATGCCAGCTGTTGATGATCCGTGGTCTGTCTGCTTGAATTCCCCAGGGAACCAACATCTGGGAAAGGGTAAAGCTAAACAGAGGGCTAATAACTATCAAGAATCTCTCTCTCCCTCTCTGCATCCCTTTTCAAATGTTTTACTTAAAGAAAATCTGAGAGAAAATTGATTTTTTTTTCCCATACTGTTTCTTTTAGTCTAAAGCCTGAAAGGATGAAGAGAAAATCCTGCTGGGATCCAGCTCCATTCCTTTTGGGCCAAAATAAGTGAAAGTCTCAGAAGGCGTTGGTATACTGTCACCTGGGGTGGTCTTACGGTCATTCATGGTGTAGCATGGCATGTCATCCACAGGGCTGCTCATGACATTGCTCACAGGCAACAGAATATGGATGCTGGAAGCTGCACAATGGACACACTCTTCAGTGCAAAGAGCCTTAAGTCTGTGCTGGTGTAACTGAAAGCAAAACAGCCTAAAATTCACTATCTAAATGGGCTCCTCTACGTTGCTATGAATAATCTGTGTGTGTTTTCTCAGTGCTCTTAATGCATGGCCTTTTGAAACTGATTTTAAAATGTAACTGAAAGACTCTACAATAATATTATCTCTCAAGAGAACAAAGCCAGGGCATTAAAGTTAAGCTGCTCAGTTCATTTTTCCTTCTATATCTGTTTTGGTCAGCACCTGATTAGGACCTGAAAAAAATTCTCTGATTTTTCTTATATGAATAATATAACCAAATCTCCCTCTATTTCTGTCAAAGAATTAGGTTAGCTGAAGACAATGAAAGTTTTGATTCATTTAAAGAAAGCAAGAATGGGTCTAAATTAATCCTTTTACTGCAGCAAAATCTATTCACACAGTGTAACCTTTTTCTCTCAATCTCTTTTTTTTTTTAATTTTTTTTTTCCTCCTATGGTGCGCAGACAGGTGTAGAGTTAAAACAGAAATGAGGTGTCATGTGAGCTGTTGTTATCCCAAGCCACTTCACATGGTTTTTCAGAGGTAACTGGTCTGGGCCAGTGGTGTCACCACTTTATCTCAGTGGAAACATCATATAGAGCCAGACACTATAATGATTTTTTCTGCTCTGGAAAAGTATGACTCAAATGAGAGTGAAAAATTCTTTTTCATCATTTAAATTTAGATCTCCAAAAGAGAAAGGTCAAGGATTAATCTTTCAAATCCCTACTCCATGCCTAGTCCTTAGCCCTGAGTTTAAGAAGCCTTTACTAAAAACCTGCAAGCCCAGTTATTTCACTGGGATGTCTGAGGTGACATTGGGTTTTGAAGAACATGGTGACAAAAATGCAAAGCTGGTGAAAACCTTGCCTTGCCAATATCAAGGTAAAGCCTTTGCCTGACTTTTGGGACTGACCTGCTAGCATTGAAGATGTGCTATCAGGTAACTAGCTGTAAACACAGCAGAGAGGCTGCCTCATGTCTTTGTGTTAAACTTTGTCACATTTTTTTTTGAACATTTGATTTTTGTAAAGCTTCTAAGATGTTTCAGTCATTTGAGGACTTTCACAGAACATTAAATATGAAAAAGGTGGTGTCACAATAGCAGAACAGCAGGGAGAGTGCAAGAGTTTGGCATGTTTCCCTAAATGCATCGAACTAGAGGGTAAGAACCTACTGTTCATACGTCCAGTTTATGCTTTTTGGCAAAGGCATCATTAAAAACCCTTTCAAATTTCCAAGGTTCATCCTGGTGATGGTTAATTTTTTTCTCCTTCAGATCCAAACTGAAAAGCTGTCCCATACTTCACTGTTTTTACTAGCTGGAATTTATGCATATGCTCCTTCTTCCATGGCCATGTATATAGTGTTCATGTCATAAATAACTAGAAAGCAGAAGCAAAATCAATATGTGGAAAGCTAAGGCTTAAAATGTGGGATAATGTTTTAATGATCCCACATTGGGCAATAAAGGACTCTGGCACTGAAGAGGGGACAAGGTAACCAGAAATGTAACTCTTCCAAAAAAGCAAGGCAGTCAAAATGACACTGAAGAGGAAGACAATCAGAAACAGATTGGGATTCAGTGAGAGGCAGCGATAGATCCGTCAAGTCCAGTCATGCATGCAGCCAACCCAGTAAACAACCTCTAGGTATCATTTTTGCTGGAGTGCAGCCACCAGCTGCTCTGAGCCGACAGCGACCCCACTGCGAGGCTCTGCTGCTGACCTCCTATGCTTTAATTCCTCCACATGCATATTTTAACATTATTACAAAAGGTTTCATTTACAATTCACAGGCTGAGCAACAATGAGTACATTTCGTGGAGGTCAGCCTCAACTGTTCCTCCTAGTGATGGAATTATAGTTTAAACAGCTGGAGCATGGTCCCAGGAGGGACACTGGGATATGGTTCCTTTACAGCAGAATAAATCCATCAGGCATATTTCATGTGTCCGATAACATTAATAGATATCAGGGCTTTTTAATATTTAATGAACTCACTTGGAGGTTGTTTACTAGGGAAGGAGCAATCAGAAAGGGTGATTACAGCCTTTTGATCTGTAATGACAACAACAAAACCCGAATCCAAGCCAATGGGGCCAGTCTCTCTCCCTCCCTTCTCCCCTCACCCTCCCACTACTTCTCTGAACCCTATCAGATGAACCTGCCTAGTGCACAACCTGCTTTGGCTTCAGAACGTGCAAGGGTGTTTTCAGTTTTGTGGTTCAAAAGTTAATCATTTCCATGTTTCCCACAATTTAATAGAGATGCCAGAATCTGTCAAATAGCTTTCAGTTTAGTGATGGAGAAAACAGGAAAGGAAAGACAACTTGCAGAGGCATAAAGCAAACAGTATACCACTAACAGGAGCCAGAATGAGCCTGGGTGTGCTAATGAATGTTATGTCCATTAGCACAGAGATATCACTGAATGTGGGCTTTGGCAGTGTCTCTCTTTACTAATGGCCTTTGGTCTTAATATTGCCATCATATGTTTCCTCTTTAATTTTGCTATAATACCCAGTTTATTAGATACTAGAGGACTTCAGCTGAATAGCAACTTGCTTTTCTTTATTTCCTCTATTTCATTTCCTTATTTTTTAACATAATTATCAAATTTGGTTTGACTGACGAACTAGGAGGTATTGTTTATAGAGGAGATGTGTGTTGTCATCTGCCTCTTATTCAGAGGTTTCAAACACCCCTTTAGTTGCAGAAGAATTCTGCAAGCATTTAGGATGAATTTCTCTGTTATCAGAACAAGAGTGAAGTAGCAAGCTTTTGCCAGTGAAAGATTTATAATACACTTCTCAGTGGGATAGTCCCAACCAGTGTGAACAGAAGCACAAGAGAGACAGGTTATGTTCCCACCGAGTACAAAACTGAGACCATGGCCCAGCTTTTCTGGCATCACTGGGATTTGGGAGAAGCACACAAGTTTACATAAGATTGAATCAAGGAATCATAGAATCATTATTGAGATCATTGCAAGGTCTACTCCAGCACCCAGGAATCAAACTGTGGTCTATGTTTACATGAACGTGAGTGTTCTTTGTTGTCCCACTGATATCACTGGCCATGGCCAAAGCAGATATAAAGAACTTCTCATACCTGTTGTGCTCAGGAGAAGTATGGAAACAGCAAGAAACTCCATATGAGGCATCAGTGAGATCCCGCCTGTCATGTGTCCATCTGAACACCTGAATTCAGCTTGGAAAAGTGCAGAGAAAGGGAAATATTTGCGTGAGGGAAACATTAAGCCTATTGTCTGAGAGGAAACAAATTTCTTCCACTTCATTGTAATCCAACAAATTAAAAGCTCTGGGGAACAGGACTGCTTTCTACACTCCTGGAGACAGGAGATGGGCAGGACATGAAAGACATGGTTTCAGCTGGAGGATGGTTTTGAAAGCTGAATAGGATCATAGAATCACATCATGGTCATTGAACAGCTTGTGTTGGAAAGGACTTTAAATCATACAGCTCCAACTCCCCTGCCTTGGGCAGGGATGCCACCCACAAGATCAGGTGGTGAGTCAATAGAGTGCCCAGAAATAATAATGTTTGGAAATTAAAAGTAGATCAGAGCTTAGAAATGGATAAAGAAGTGAGGATCTAGAATAAAGAGTAATAATAGTGCTTTCAGCTGGACATTGATACATTTACACCACTAATACAAGAGGTTATCATGTGATTGCCTGTAAAAGGGACTGGATATTGTAGTCTTAGAGAAGCTTTTTGATCTTATGCTCTTGGATGAATGCAGATTTCAGGGCTGTGTCAATTTTTCCTTCATCTTGTGCTCAAAATCTTTATTAATAACTATTTGTGAGTTGCGAGCAAATTAGCCCAGGATGGTAGACTTAATTCATAATTATAGTACTTCATTTGTCAGCATTTATAAGAAACAAGCTGCACCTCTGTGTGGAAAACTTTTAGCAGATTACCTGAGGTTACCAGTTTAGAAGAAAGTGTTGCTGTGAAAATTGGTGAACTATGCAGAGAAACACACTGCATGTGAAAGTCATTAGGATTGTTCACTTATGGCTTTTTTTTTTTTTTTCCCCTCTTCTTCTTGTTACTCTTTGGTTTTCAGATTTTCTGTTCCTTAAAAAGTGGAGAAGTAAGCAGATGGTGGATTTCCTGAGAGTCAGGGCTGCTCCACTGATGAAGTGCTGTCATTCTTAGTGAGAAAATCACCACCAGCCTTCACCTTTTAAAAGAAATCATTTTCAGGTAGAAGCACATTTAAAATAATTTCAATCAAAGCACTAAACCAGAAGCAGATGTTCAGATATGATTTAGGAATATTTAACTGCTTTGGCAATGAATGAGCACAGATCGTTTTTAACAGACACTGGGTATCTCTCCACTGCCACCCTCTTTTCTTTATTGCCTATCAGTGGCAAGGGGTTAAACAAGAGGCTCAGCTGCAGCCCTGCTAAATGACTGGTATAAGGAACAGGTAAAAATAACTGCTTGGTAAAAGGAGTAATTTAGCTCTGCATCAGGTTCTGATGTTAAATACTGATAGTTGAGAGGTACATGCAAAGGATCTTCCCCAGAAATATTGTATAGAAAACTAACGACAAGAAGGAAGCAAGCTGTTCCTTTTTCTTCTTCCTCCTTTTTCTTTTGATTTGTCAAAGCTTTTTAATTAATAAACTTTGGAAATACAAAAAATAAAAAATAAAAAAAAAATCCTGGAGGACAAAAGACCAGAGACCTCCCTTTGGAAACAGAATCTGCTCTGGAACAAAAATTGAAAGCAATAAAAGCTGAAACTAATTTCCAGATGGAATAAATTGGTTCCAGGGTTTCTTGAGATTTTGGCCAGCACATTGCACAGCTGAAACAGAGCCTCAACTTGCTAATTTTACCAAGGGAAAATGTCTCTACAGGGACACAGTCCCCTTGAGAGCCTGTGTGCTACTCGGGTGGTTCTGCTCTGCCTATCTGTTGCTCCCATCTCCAAAAGCACAATGCATATCTCACTGAGACTGTCACCATCACCCTCTCAGGGTGACAGACTGGCAAGCCTCAACTCCCTGCATCACTTCAGAGTCACCTAAACAGTCCCTGAGCCCTGTCAGCCTCCCAACCTGTGCGGCCGGGTGAATTTTATCTGATTAGAGCAGGGTGGGTCTGGTTTATTTATTGTTTAATTAAGTGTAATATCCTTGACAAGGTGCCTTATTGACATTGCAGCAAATTAAAGACCTTATTATGCGACAAACACTGTCATCACTCAAGCAAAACTTAGTTCAGAGGGGAATTTTGCTGAAGAAAGGACTGCAGTGTTTGAATGCGCTGGTTATCGGAATAATCTCTGCAGTGTATGGAAAACTGTTCCAGGGTGGAATCATAGAATCATAGAATATCCCAGGTTGGAAGAGACCCACAAGGATCATCAAGTCCAACTCCTGGGTCCCCAAAGGACCACCCAAAAAATCTGACCATGTGTCTGAGAGTGTTGTCCAAATGCTTCTTGAACTCTGGCAGGCTCAGTGCCATGACCCCTGCCCTGGGTAGCCTGTCCCAGTGCCCAGCCACCCTCTTAGTGGAAAACCTCATCCTGATATCCAGCCTGAACCACCTCTGGAAGATGGGATTCCTCTCCATTCTGTGCTTTTTCCTCCTCTGTTGTTAAGATTGCCAACACTGACTGTCTATTTGACGTAGACACCTGTCCAGGAAGAAAAACAACAACACCTTTTTTCTCCCAAGTCCAGGTGGCCAGCCTTAGTGGCATAAGGATGCATCTGCATTTGAACCTATGATACATAAAGGGAGGTGGAAGGTTCTGGCCATCTACTTTGCCGAGAACACTTATTTTTAAGAGAAAAAACCCTCATTAAAGTAGAGCAATATTTCCCTGCAATAAAATTACAGATCTTACTCCTTTCCAAGAAAAGAAGGGAAAAAATCCCTTCTTAAAGCCTTTAAAAACAATAAAAACTGTTTGTTTAATAAGTGCTCTTTTGCATGCTTGCCAACAGCACAAACCGTATTATCCAGAACAGTCATCTGTTTGGGGTTTCCAATGTTAAATAAAACCTCAACCAAGCACAAATTTGAGAATAGGCTGAAAACACTCCACTCACTGGCAGCATCTCCCCCAAATAAAGGGCTGGTGCTCAAGGACAGTTTTTCATACAACTGGGGTGGCTTTTATCAAACCTCACTAGCACTCCCCTCCTACCTAATGCAAGTTCCATGATTTGTACTCGTGATATAGTGGAAATCAAGGGGAAATATGTACCCATGATATTCACTATTACCATATTCTTAATTCTGAGCTTTTGGCTGGCTAATGCAGGCTGATCTTAGAGAAGAGTTGTGTTCAGCAGAGAGACAGTGCAGGTTTCCTAATTCTTCATGTGCCCATAGGGACACAAGTGGGTTGGCAAAGGTTGGCCTTTGCTGCAGAAAGCCTAAAGAGGCACAGAGTATTTCTTGGGAATTTTGTGTGTTGTTCTAGGGAACTCCAAGAGCTCTGTAGTTCTCTAGTTCTCTGGATACCACTTTTTTTTTTTTTTTTTACATGTCTTAGAGCACATTCTTCTCAACACCTTCTAGAATGTGGCCAGCTAGAGCTAAGCTGACTGCTCATGAGCATCATTAAAAGGAGTGTGGCCAGCAGGTCAAGGGAGGTGATCCTCCTCCTCTACTCTGCCCTGGTCAGGCCTCACCGGGAGTACTGTGTCCAGTTCTGGGCTCCCCAGTACAAAGAAGACAGGGATCTCCTGGAAAGAGTCCAGCGGAGGGCCACAAAGATGATATGGGGCCTGGAGCATCTTCCCTATGAAGAAAGGCTGAGAGACCTGGGTCTGTTCAGTCTGGAGAAAAGAAGACTGAGAGGAGATCTCCTCAATGTGTATAAATACCTGAGGTGTGGGAGACAGAGGGATTTGGCCAACCTCTTTTCAGTGGTTTGCAGGGACAGGACAAGGAGTAATGGTCACAAGATAGAGCACAGGAAGTTCCGCACCAACATGTGAAAGAATTTCTTCACAGTAAGGGTGACAGAGCACTGGAGCAGGCTGCCCAGGGAGGTGGTGGAGTCTTCTCTGGAGATATTTAAAACCCTTCTGGATTCCTACCTGGGCAGCCTGCTCTAAGGAACCTGCTTTGGCAGGGGGGTTGGACCCAATGATATTTCAAGGTCCCTTCCAACCCCTTCAATTCTGTGATTCTGTGATCTCCCACTACTTGATTAAAACTCTTCTGTTTTGCTTATTTGTGAAACTCAGTTTACAAATACTTTTTTAATATCTTTATCACTGAGCAGTGGAAGTTATTTTAATTCACTCCTTGATAGCAATGAAAACCAGAGGTGGTATTCTTTTTATCCTGATGGACTAGTCCCTCTTCCATTGTAGCCATATCACCACGGCAGAGCAGCCCTCCAAAGGTGCAGAGAGGCTCTCACTACGCAGCGCCGATGTGTCTGCTCATGCATTATTTCTTGCTGTGGTTGGAGGAGGATTTCTGTCTCCTAAGACACTTGTGCCTCTTCTAGTCCTACCTGGTAAGCTCCACTGCGGAGCAGGTACTGGGGAGAAGCATACCAGTCAGCTGGGGGAAGCATTGCATGCTTTCCTTGTCCTCCTCCACCTCCTCCTCCTCCTCCTCTTCACATCTCAGGCGAGGCACTGAAGGAGGGATTCTGCCTCTGACAGCAGCTGACAACCCTGATCAATAGTTGTTGTTTAAAAAATATACTAATTAAATTATTAGAGCTTTCTTGTGACAGCATTGTCTCCTCAAACCAGACCCTACAGAATAAGAAGCTCTCTGCAAGTCCCTTCCCCATTTAAAATGCAGCAAGAAGGGAGGTCCGGATGCTTTGTATTCTCAGAGGACCAAATATCACGCCACTATGGGATTAGTGGTAAAAGCCATGAGGTTTATTCACCTACAAAAAAAACATTTTTGTCCAAGCAGAATGGCACACATTAGGACAGTGCACATCCCTGGGAAGCAAAAAGTTTGTTTATCTTGCTGAATACAGAATTATTTCCAATTTAAAGCATTTGTGTTAAAATGTTACCCACTGTGTATTTTGGTACTCTCTCCCATCAACCAAATTACACACTGATTTTTTTTTTTTTTTTAGTGGGGAGGGCAAAGGTGATGTAATGATCCACAATTTTCCCTCAAACATGCTATCCATATTTTATTAACCAAGTAAATTATTTAAACATGTTCACTTACACACATGCCTCCTCTTGTACACATGCTGCACATTCCTGCCAGTGCTGCCTACCTAGATGTAATGAGATGCTCTTCTCTGGATCTTTTTGCCCAATCAGACTGTAATTAAGCCTATGAAGATGCAGGTAAATGTGCAAGATGCCTGTTTAATTAAAAAAGAAAATGAGGATTTAAGTATCAATTTGTGTTCTATTCAATTATCTGCAAGATTCGTAAAGTAACTTTACCTTTCAGTACCTTTTAATTCAAAAAAAAAAAAAAAAAAAAAAAAAGCTAAAAATCAAACCCAACCTTCCTTAAATTCATATTTCCATATGGCATGGTTACTTCCACATGTAGGAGAAATGTTGCTGTATTACAGAAAATCCCATGAAAAACAAGATGATTGCATCAATTCATGCAGGGAAAAAAAAAAAAAAAAAAAAAAGCGCTGTCAGAACACAGCAGACTGAGTCAATGTATAGCTTGCATATGGAAACAATGACATGATTGTTTACTCACTGGTTTAATGATATTCACTTTCTCCTAATGGCAATGTTGAAAATGTGAATGCCAGATGTTGAGCCTACAGCGCAGAAGCAACAAAAACTGGAAGGTCTATAGAAAGAAATTTATCCTGACATCAAAATATACTAACTCTGCAGCTTATTAATACTTTTTTTATTATTATTATTTTTTTTAGTTTATATATATAAAAATCAGTTTCATGTCTGCAGTTTGAATTTCCATATTTTATAACAGTTCAGCAACAAATTTACATATTTCCTGGAATCTGCAGATATAAAAGCGGTAAAACACTCCAGGCATTATTAGATAGTAGATTATAACCCATTACTATTGTTTCAATTAGCAATGTAAAAGTGACCTGCAGTGTTCAGATGACCCACTAATGGATTTAAATGCTTTCAAATATTAATGCAGGTTTTCTAAAGATGAATCCCAAACCCATTATTCCTGGAATAACCGTGAGCTGAAAAGCTGGCAATGATTGTGCATTATGTGGAAAGGCTCATGGTTAATTAAATGAATACCTAGCATTACACTGTTCACTTTAGTGCTACAAAATTATTTCTCATTGATTTTTACATTCTGAGCCTGTGATTCAATTTACTTCTGCAATTTGTGTTGTTGTGTCAATAAAACAGAACTGCTTGAAGATGGGAACATTAGAGAGGGATACATACATTAAGACCCAATGAAAACCATGGTTTTCCTATTTTTTTCCTATTGAAACATCATTTGTAAGCATCACTTTGTTATGTATTATTAATACATTTTTTTGTTTGTTTCCATCTGCTCTTTCTTCATTTTTATACTCAGGAACTGGAATGTTAGTGATTGCTTAAGGGTGAGTAGCTAATTTTTCAGTAACAAGTTCTCCCACTATCAAGAACAAAAACACCATCAACACAAGTCTGTTATTTCATGTTAAATGGACTAGAAGGACTCAATTCATCAAAGCAATCATGCTGGAGAGTCAACGAGTTTTTAATTTGGCAAATACATGAAGTTGAATTTATAAGTTATAAAAAAGAAGAATTCTGAGAAGAGAATGAAGAATCAGAATCAGCACAGCTTGACTTTTAGGAATTCCCATTCACTCTGGTTTAAAATACCACCCAGAAGAAGGGGAAGAGATGCTTTCCATAGAGATGTTCACTGAAGAAAGCTGTGAGGAAGTGCTCTGGTAGGTTGTAATGCTTAAGTCATTTTTTTAAGATACGTCTACTGTCTAAAAAGGGATTTGTGAGCTACTTCTGCACATTTTCCACCTTTCAGTTGATAATGCTCTCAAGGATCTTGGGTCTTGGCCACCTGTGAGTGTTTGCAGATCACATGCATTTTATAGTATTTAAAGATATTTTACATCAATCCCATTTATCCCTGTGTTCTGCTATGCACAACATGAATGAAGTAATACTTGCCTCACCTTTCTCCCAGGACTTTAAATAAATTTGATCCCCAGGGTAAGGAAGAATTAAGGAAACTGAGTATCGCTTGTTGGACTAAGCCTTCTGCAGCCCCAGTCAGAGAGGAATCAGCCTCCACAATGGGCTTGAATAATAGCAAGATCTTAACAGAAAGGCACTTGTGGTTCTCCTTCTGCTGCATTGTATCTAAATGAATAATCTCACAGCCATTATTATTTTCAAGGTAAGTTTCCGAAATGGGTGTGTGAATCTCAATTTCTGTACACTGAGGAAAATCACGAGTAATTCCGTTAGAGTCGGTGGGACTGTAATGATGTAAAATCAGTGTAGGTGACAAGATAGTCGGGCCCATACTGTTCATTGTGTGGCACAGTCCTGTAATCACTTACTTGCATGAGTAGTGCTGTCTTCAGGAAGTTCACTGAGTTCAATCGGATTATTTGCATGAGTAAGCATCCCCTCATGTGTGTGCACCCTATTTTCATATGTTTAATGCCTCCAAGAGGGAAACTAACAATAAGCCAACGTTGTGAAGAAACATAAGATATAAAGCCCTTTAATAAACATGTAAAGATTGAATCAAATTAGAAATATCACAAATATAGAAAAAGCAAAGGATATTAATTTGTTTTTGCCTCAGGGCACTTCCTTTCAAAAGCCAGAAGGTGTGGCAGAAAATCCTATTCAAAGTTAGGATCATTATAATCTCAGATAATTAAATGACTAGGGAGCTGTTTTGTGTTCACCATCTAGGACAATGCATTCAGAACTAAAATGCACTTATGTGTAACCTCACTCAGAGCATTAGCCATTACTTGAACCTTGACCATGAGCACTCAGTGTGACAGTAACCAGTTTCACATCTAGACCCAGCTAAATGAGGATACATGCCAGTGATATGGAGTAGAGACTTACTCTTTCTGCTGGCAGAATAAACAAACAAACAAACAAACAAACAACAAAACAAACAACAAAACACAGAAGCTTTGCAACTGGCTTAACTGGAAAAGGATCTGGCTCTTATTATTAAAGGTAAGCAGCCCTGAATGTAATTAAAGATTTCCTGCAAAGTGGGAACACTGTGTCAAGATTCTTAAGATAGAAGAATTTCACGCTATGTTATTATCTGTAGGTAAATACTACTTGTGTATTTTATATTTTTAGTGGATAGAAATATCATTTATTCATTAAAATGTGAAAAAAAAAATAAATCTCCTAGCCACTATGTTCCTGCAATTAACTAATTAATTAATTCTCATTTTACCACTCGCTGGAATGCTGTTTCCTTTTCTTTCCCATTTCACAGAAAAACTATAAATATGATTATTCACCCCTTGTTGTGTTGTCCATTATGCTATAAGGGGAACAAAACTATTTTTGGTTGTAGAGAGTAGCTAAGTAGCTTCCTGGCCCCCAACTGAGGAAAAACAGCTGTGTTGTAGTTGCACATCGCAGCAGTTGTAAGAAGGTTGTAGTGGGTGGGAGATTCTGTTTCAGGAACTTCCAGGGCACTGAAACTATCCCTCCCCTGTAATGAAACTATCACAGGTAGGGTCATGTAGGCAAGGCTCCTGTTAATATTAGTGGTTGTTTTCTGTCAGTGAGAAGTACAGGACTGGATTTGACAAATCATAGTCAAATGATCTGACTACAACTGATGAAAGTACCAAAACCTGGTTCTGAGGAAGGATTTAAACACCTTAATTGGTGTCAAGATAAAGTTTAGGGAATATATGAACAAGTCAAAATTTCCCATCTCCCAGGCTGCTGAAGCAAATACCTTTATGAAGGTAGACATTCTAGTCAATGAGTTTGACAGTCATGGTCTGTTTTCTCTGGTCCTTATTTTTTCTCAGGACAGTTTTCAGTCCTTTCTATTTAATGGTTTAGCTTCAACAAGATAGAAGCTTCTGCAGTAGAGGTAGAAATAGCAAAAAGAGGACTTCAAATCTAGGTAACTGCTTCTCAGGCTGTTACACTGAGCATCAAGGTGCTCTTCTGCAGTCCTTCTTTGGCAGGCATTTCTACAAGCATACCTGTGCCCTTGATTGCTTTCAAAGAATAGCTGGAACACCGTTTTCCTCTGTGTGTGTGTGTGTGTCTGTGTCTGGTTCATGAGTGGGAGTCTTATTCAGGTATACAAAATGGTACTGAAACAAAATACTTGACTAAAAATAAATAAAATAAAATAAAATAAAATAAAATAAAATAAAATAAAATAAAATAAAATAAAATAAAATAAAATAAAATAAAATATTGGGTTTCAGACACGCCTTTTTCTTTATAGCATTTTCTCCTGGTTGAAATGTTACCCTCCTTATGTATGTAGGCATCTAATACTTCAATTGAAGCCACTGTGTGGACACTTTAGGCCAGCACACAAGAGCTTTGGTTTTGGTATTTATTGGTTACCAGAGACCAGCAGGGATCATGCTCATCCATTCTTCTCTAGCTGAGATGAGAAACAGGGAATGAAGAGGATCACTGTACTGGCTGTGCACATAGTGAGGGTGCCTTCCAAGCCATTTTAGTTGATGTTGCTGTTAGCAGAGAAGGGCATGAACACCAAACCCCTGTACAGGTTAAATCACCAGGTGAATCTGTAGTCCCAGCTCACACTTGGTGCAATGAAGTTCAAGATGTATAAACTTCATCTCAATCAAGTCTCCATCTCCAGATTTCCCCAAATTAGAAAGATTTGTGTAATTGTAACAATTTAGTATTGACCATTTGATTTTCCTTTTGTTTTAGAAATAAAGACTGCATATGATTGTTGTTTGCATAACCCTATATTTCCTACTCATTGTTTTAGAAAGAAGACTTTGCCAAGGTAAGGCAATGGAATTCAGTTCTTTTTAGATAAGTGTGTGCTGCAAGTACAAATATTCAAGATTAAATTACGTGAACAGAAAAACAAATATCCCGTGTAAAAGCTGTTCTGTAAAAGCTATACAGTCTAATTAGAAAGACAGAATCAGAAATTATTATAGCAATAAAGAATTAGAACACAATAAAGAATATAGATTTTACAAATTTATTGTGGACTACCAACACTGTGTATGGATTATACAGCTGTGAGGAAGTCATTTGGAGAAATGTTTAGTTACAAAAGAGTATCCATTAAAATTCTGTATTTGTAATAAAAAATAAAAAGGAGTCAATTGATTAGACAAAGGACATAGGCAGTACCTACAAATTAGGAAAGCCAGACATCAGTTACACATGCAAGATTTATTGCTAAATATCCCTTATGAGAAATTTGACTGAATTTGGAAGAAATTAAAAAAATAAAATAAAAAATTAAGGCACAGGATAAAAGCTTTTTTATAATAAGAAAAAAAAAAATCTGAAACTGCATTTTATGCAAAGCTTGAAGTGGATTCAGATCCTTTGTTATGGTTCACATATTTTCAGCTTCCCACGTTTAATCATAACAGCCTCCTTGTGGTTTAATTATGATCAGAGTTCTGAAGATGATTCAACCACTTGCACTGAGAATTTGACTTGCATTGATCAGAAAAAAAATAAAAAATATCTCCAAGTCTTAATTAACCATTTAACTGAAAAACATTCCTTTCTTGAGACTCTGCCTTATGCTATGATAAACTAAAGATGTGTAAACTGTGAATCATAACCTAGGAAAAACATATAATAGTTGCTTACAGATTGTAAATAAGATTGCAATTTAGTATGTTGGTAAGAGTTTAACTCATTTGGTACACAAGCTTTTGCATAAATTTCATACCAGCATTAACCAGACCTGGGGAAGAAGCAGTAGATAGCTACTGCATACCTCAGGTGTGCAATGTAGACCTCAGGTGTGGATATTTTCTATAAGGAGGTAGTCCCTACAAAAATAAGTGTGGGACTTTCAGGAATGTTCAGTATGGCTATGTCACCAGATGAATGCAGTAGGTCCAGAGGGAGATGAAGGCTTAATACTTATGAAAATCCTACCTGCAATGCATGAAACTCCTTGACTATAGCACCAATGGAGTGCAAGCCTTCTAAGTATTCTGTTCTTATTTGCCTTCAGTAATTCAGCCTAAAACAAAGCAAGTCTTTTAGATATGGCAAATTTTGCACACAACTATTAGGACAGAGCCTTAGAGTGTTTACACCTTTTCTATCTTGGTGACTAATTTTAGTGGCTTGATAGAAGCAGGTTCAGGTAAATTTGGGGTATGGAAAACAAAATTATTTTGCTTTGTTTTGTTTCGCTTATATAATATCAAAGAGAAGGAGTCTAAATGACTGAATATATTTCTAACATCATCTCCTACATTGAAAAACCTTGCCAAATAAATAGCTCAAACTGTGAAGGTACACTGCTGTAAAACTCAGCTAACAACTCAACCACACAACTCCTCCATTTGACAAAATCACTTGATAACTTAATCCTTACATCAAGAGAAACTATGAGATAATAAGCCACACACCTGCTTACTCAAATGAGGAAATTCAGCAAATAAAATCACATATTTTACATAAATATTAAGAGAGCATGCATGTGTTTTTCATGAGTTGACCTAACTTCAGATTAAATTGAACTGTAGTTGGAGGTACAATACAGAAGTATGAAATTCAAAAATCTGTTCTTTTTTATATAGTATGAGAATGAGGTTTTAAGCAGAGATTCTTACTTCTGTTAGTACCTAAAGCTTAACAATACTGAAAAGGAATTCCTGTGTATGCTGAGATCTGTTCTATGTTAATGTTTGATTTCTTCAATTTCAGTCTTATTAGAAACTGACCAACAGGACTAATACAGAGCATTTTGTACTCAGAAGGAGCTGTTGGACATTATAACAGATTCCCACCTCAGTGGAACTCTCGAGGTGTCAAGTTGTAATGACTTAATCAAGTGCAGAGCTTAAAAACTTAAATAATCACGCCTTTGAAACAAATTTTAAAATATATATGATGGAAGGAAATGTAAAATTTGACACTATTTCCTGAAAAAAAAATATATATATTTAATTTAGAATAAAAGCTGAAAAATTGTATGGAAATTGGTGTGCAGAAACCTTGTTTCAGATAAGATAAAACTGCTACAATGCTAAAATTTGTTGTTGATAAGGAAGCTCAACTGTATTACACTATGCTGTATTTTGCCTCCCTTTCACTCAGAAAGTGTATTCATTATAATAAATTCACACTTTACTATGTAAAATTCATTCATATAGCCAGAAGCTTATAAAAAGAATATAGACTAAAGAGCAAGTTGCATAATGAGATCTAATCTATGTAAAATAAGTCCCAGAAGAAATGTCCTTTTCTTTGATCATATCCCTTGAAACAAGATCCCCTGCTGGAAACCACAATAAAATGAGAGCTTGGGAAAACTCGCCTGGCAAGCAAGTTAGGTTTTTAAAAACAAAAGCTTGCCAAGCCCACTGACCTCATGATCCTAGGGAAAACGTAATTAAGGCTAATAAAATCTTTCAGACTCCCTGAGGCTTAATGGGAGAATAAGGATTTGGGGGAGCTCTCTGGGTGCTCCTAAGCCCTCCTCTCTGCCTCTGTGTAGATAGAACAGGTATGCTGCCAGGTAGAGCAGAAAAGCCAATGTCCATCCAGATGGAGAAAACCATACAAGGATGCCCCCTCAGTGCACATAGATATACAGATACGGACACATGGACAACCAGGAGTCTTAGAAGCTCTTCTCAGGTCCTGGAGTGTTTTGGTGCTGGCTGGTGTTTCTGAATTACAGGGACAATCTCAGAGTCACTCTTCACTGCAAGCATGGTGGGTGAATCTTTGCTGCTGGGAGATATAATGCCAAATTAATTTTTTAAGTGTTTTGCTGTTCCATGATGTTATGAAGGTGTTATGCAAATGTAAAATCTCCTTATTGTGAACTGTGAACTTTGAAGGAAGCATAGTAGTGGCCACTGGTTTTCACTGCTGGCAAATAGCACACCATGTCTGGAAAGAAAATCCGTTTCTCCATCAGTAGTACTTTCTTACTATTGTGCTTTAGTCTGTAATGCCATGAAACATTTTAAGACATAAAACAAGATACATAAATGGTAGCTTATCAGGGAAGCACTGACATCTTAATAAAGACATGAAATAATTAATACAGAAGTATATTATTTCCTTCCTGGCATGGCAGCCAGCCTGAGAGTGCTGTTGTACACCTGAGCACCCATCAGTGGAACACCCACCAAGACAGCCACTGATTCTGGGTGCTCAGCAAGGCAGCAGGCTGAAAGTCCTTCATGTGCTGGCATTTTTCTCAGGGTCCACGGTGGAATTGCTGGTGCTATGTCAGACCTGCCACCACCACAGGCCCTGAGGATGCCAGGGCTCAGTCAGGAAGAAGAAATCCATTGGTAGAAAATGTTGAAAGGCACCTTGGCTTGTCTCTCAAAGCTTTCATGATTCCCTATTTGCCCTTTGTTTTGGTTTAATTTGAGGCAGGTACTTGCAGGTTAGCAGCTGGTCACCCACAGAAACTGCTTGAGCTGTCAGGAAAGGATGTGCAGGGTAAAGAGTAACCCAGTGGCTCCACCACCCCAATCCTGCACCAGTACAGTTCCCTGGCCTTCCAAAGAGACCTGTGTGACCCTCACAATCACATAAGCTGTTTTCCCCCGTCTTTCTATTGTCCCCTTGTTGTGGAGGAGGAGCTTTGCTCCCTTGATAACCATAAAGGAGAGAGGGGAGGCCTTTACACTCCCTCTGCCCCCTGCACACATGGGCAACACTGTCTGGTCATTTATATGATGAAATGATGAAAACTAGTAATTGTTTCAGTATTGCTCTAATAGCTTTTTTCCCATTTGGCTTCATTTCATATATACATAAACCAGTTTACAAATATTATTATCAAGGCTGAGTTATGAAAAGCTTATCTAATGTACGACTTGCTTTAAAGACTGTTAGAAGAATGACTTCTGCATAATAAAACCTCAGGAATACACAAGTGATCTTAACAAATACAGTATGACTGCTGTGTGGTTTCCCGTTGCCTTTGTAGTTTCTAAGACACTATAACATTATTTAATTAGCTAAAATTTCCTCTCTCTTGAGGATGGAAACTCAATGAAATGTCAACAATGCTGTCAGTCTGCTCCAGGCTAAACTCATTACACAAAGGCTCGCGATAAAAATAGTCCAAGACAGATTATTTTGTTGCAAAACATAGGCCCACACAACTTATGCCTCAGAAACCAGATGTGAAAACCATGCAAGTGCTGCATTTTGGGGGTAAATGGGACTGTTAAGTTCCACCGAGCAATTATAGATGTTATGTACTTTCAATGTTTTATGTATGGCCAACAAAAAGTGAAAAAAAAAAAAAAAAAGAAAAAGATTATTAAATCCTGACAATGATTTCTCATGGGGTGTTTACTGAGGGACATTGTTACACCAGGACATTCTTACACCATTCAAATGCTGATATGAATTCTATATCTTTGCTTTTAAAATTCACCTTTTCCCATCCTTGTTCACTTTGAACAGATATTGTATTTTTTTTTGCTTATTGTATAAGCAAAATTTGGAGAGGACCAAAGAAAAAGAATGTTTCACTTCCTCTGAATTATAACTGATATTTCAGAATACACGTGCTCATTACTAAGCATAATAAAATTTGGCATTTTCTATTGTCAGAGGGTTTATAAAGGCTAAATTTCTTGATTTATTTAAATAGACAGATAGGAAAGAGCAAACTACAAAAACAAGTGCTATATACTGAAGGCATGTGAATTACCTCCTTCCCAAGGATAATGCAAATTAGAAGTATGTAAAGCTTTGTCTGCACCTGGGATCTTTAATGAGGATAAAGAAAAATCAGACAGAGATTCTCCTGGGAAAAGAGAGGATCGTTATTTGAATAACCTGCAGTGAATTCTAATCAATGCAACGTGACTTTGAAAATGAATGTGGTCTTTCAACCCGCTGTACATGAGCCATAATATTAATCATAACTTCATGGTACAGTAAAGCCTATGACAAATGGTTATTCAGTGGACTAACGAAAAGAGCATTCATAGTGGGAGGAAGGTAGGGACCTTATATCCAGCAATTTTTGGTTTTGTTGTTGTTGTTTGCAAAAACATCTGTATAGATATAGCTACATGTATGTGCATATATGTGAATGTGGGTGTATGTGTGAATGCATATGTGCTGCATGTGTGTGCCCCTGGTTTAGAACATACGCAGAAAACACATTCACTTTCCTTCAGCGGTGACATGAACAAGCAGTGTCTTATCCTGTTATGCTTCAGAGAATATTATCTAGTGTTACACTATTTAACACAGAGCTTGGGATCATTTTTCTGAAACAAGGTTTTCTGGATGCACTAGTCATATATCTACCAGTGTTTGAAGCCTCTACTGTGCCTCAAAAAGGCTGGAGGTAATTTGTGTATTTTCTCCACTACTAAGCTTTGTTCTCGTTCCTATATTTGTAGGAAGAGTTTAACATAAAGCATGGTTCACTGGCTGCAAAGTAGAAACACAATGCTGATTTATTTACCTAGAGCATAAAACAGAACTTTTATATATTTTTTTTTAGTTTCAAGAATTAAAATCAATAAGCTTTTTGACATTCTCACTATTAGCATGTTTACATCAGTGAAACAAGCTGTGTCCAAAATCAGAATTTCAAAGAAGCACATCTAAAGGAAATCAGATATATTTCACAATGTATTTTAAGGGGTGAGTGAATATTTTAGCCAGAGGGTTATTTATGTAGGATACAAAGAAGTAAATATATCTTGTTTTGTTGATGTGATGTGGTGAGGATGTTGATATATAAGCAGTAAAATGTGACAAGCTCTGTCATAAAATGCTATGCACCAACATGTAACATGAAATATTTTTTCCCTCCTGAAACTATCCCCCACTTGCGGGAGGCATTTGTCATCCTTGCCCATGAGTGACAAATGCACATCCTGGAGGTCTGGCCAGGCATGGAGCTCCAGTGTGGCAACCCAGCCAACACCATGGAGGGGTCAGTGTTGTGCTGTGTGAAAATGGCAACAGAATTTGTACAATGCTGGTGTATCCACATTAATAGATTCACATATATACTAAAGTACAAGTGCTGCCTGCAGCAGCCCTCAGGCAAAAGCTCAAGAAGAGCACAAGGGCCTTAAAGGTTAAGCTCAAGTTCTGTCAGTCTTGGGTACAAAGCACACCGCAGAGTTAAAGGCCTTCCACTTGCAGTGTCTTGCCATCTGACCCTGGACCCTCAAATTCATAGCAGGAACCTATCATGTAATCATCAGTCATCTAGGAGAAGAGAGGTTGTCTTACCTATTGTTAAAAAAATCAGTAGAGTAAGAGAAAAATACAATCAGGCCTACAAAATTAAGGGGAGAGTCCAGTGGATAACTTGCTGAATATGTGCTTGAAAGAGCAAACCAAAATACCTCCCTGTAAATGCTATGTAAATACCTAGCAGACTTGGCATCACAAAGTTGTTTTTTTTTTTTTTTTTTTTGGAATGCTATTTCTTTTGTTATATCATGTCAGAAAGAGAAAGAAAGAGCCACTAGGTAATTAAGGTCTGCTGGAGGGAGGTGGTGGTTGCAAAGAAGCCCAGTCTGAAAGCCCAGTCTGAGTAGCTTTTTTAGTTGAAGGGTAGGGTGTGATCTATCAGTGTATAAGTATGTCTTTGAGCTGGAGATTACTTAAAGGAGTGTTTAATTTAAGGAATAAAGATCTAAGAGGACACATTTTTTAACAGCATGAATAATTATCCTTTGAAATAAGGCATCAAGAAATGAGTTAAATTTTCTGCAACTCCAAATTTTGAAGAGAATATTGGATAACATTCTAGAGGAGACACCTCTGCTCCTTTGGAATGTATGGGGTTGATGTAAGAATTGTCTGCTGATATGTTGTGTTATACATTAATGAAAGAAGTCAAATAAGAATATAAAAACTAGGCAGTGTTTTTTTAGAGCCATTTCTGCCTTTCCTCATTAATACTGGCCAGCGTGATGCACATTAAATTTTATCAGGTACCATGGTGGCCTCATAGCCAAACAGTTCCCTCACTGAGTCAGAGTAGATCCATCAACGCTTAAATCTATGAATTATACTATAAAATAGTGGATTAAATAACAGTAATACCATCCATACCAGTATCATAATGATTTTATCTTTCTTTCAGTAAAGTAAGTGCCCTCTTTAACTAGTCTTAAGGACACATGATACAGAACATATCTTCCTTTGAAAAACACTTAAAGCTTTAAAAGGTTAACAAAAACTCAAGCTTTCTTGAAGAACTTGAAGACGAAGGATGACAGTAAGCCATTCACTATTTGCAAAAAGGCACCATCACCAGAATTTCCTAGTAGTTTATTGCAAATACCCTTGGTCTTACCTGTTTTTAACCTGAAGTCAAGCTATTATGGCTTGCTGAGGTACCTAGGAAGACCTGGTTTCAGTGTTGTACTGTGATTTATTTTACAAGCGTCCCTCAGCTGAATTGCATTTTGTATCATAAACTTTAACTCTTGGTCCTCTGTTTCCCCCCCCCCCTTTTTTTTTTAATAACCTTTGGAAATTATTCTTTTTCCATAAGAGAATGAATAGCTATATTTGGAGAATATGCAGCAGAAAGTCAGCAGACTGTCTTCTTATCTCTTGTCTTAAGACAGAGACTTAAGCCATCAAATGGTCTTTGCACAGCTTTCATGCCAGATGATCAGTTATTCAGAGGAATAAAACTTGGTAGCCTTGACTATTCAAGGACAAGAAAGGGGTTTAAGTCCCCAGGGAACATTCAAGATTTCTTCTGTGCTTTTCTGGAGGACAACAAGTTCGAGTTAGATTTCAGGAACAGTGAACTGGATATATCACTTTCTTTTGGGTAAACCACTGAAGGAAAAAAATACACTTGAAGCAAGAGAAGAAAAGGGAAAATATACTTTGGATTTTTTCCCTAATGTCCCCATAGCTACAAAATACATTGGTTTTATTGAAAAAGAAATCAAAATATTAGAATTTAACCATGGACATTAGGTATATATCTTTCTCTGATTTTTAAAACAAGGCAGATTTTCACAAAATTTGCTCTATTCCTGGCTTGTAGAATCATAGAATGGCTTGGGTTGGAAGGGACATTAAAGACCACATAGTTCCACTGCCTCTCCATGGTTAGAGATGCTACCCACTAGATCAGGTTGCCCGGGACCCCATCCAACCAGGTATTGAACACCTCCAGGGGTGGGGCATCCACACCTTCTCTGGGCAACTTCACCATCAGCACCTCACCACCTTCACAGTGAAGAATTTCTTCATAACATCTCATCTAAATATCCCCTCTTTTAGTTTAAAACCATTCCTCTTTGTCCTATCACTATCTGCCTGTGTAAAAAGTCATACTCGATCTCTTCTATAAGCCCTCATTAATTGTTGGAAAGCTGCAATGAGGTCATCCCAGAGATGAGGTCATCAGAGGTCATCCTCAGATCCTTCTTCAGGGTGAACAGCCCCAGTTCTCTCAACCTTTCTTCATAGGAGAACTGTCCCAGCTCTCTCATCAACTTTGTAGCCCTCCTCTGAACCTGCTTTAAAAGGTCCACAACCTTCTTGTACTGGAAGCCCCAAACCTGAATGCAACACTCCAAGTGCTCCAACTCATGAGGGCAGAACAGAGGGGGACAATCACCTCCCTTGGACTGCTCGCCACTCCTCTGTTGATGCAGTCCAGGATGCAGTTGGTCTTCTGTCTGCAAGCATGCACTGCTGGCGCATGTCAAGTTTTCATCCACAAGAACCTCCAAGTCCTTCTCCACAGGACTGCTCTCAATGAGTTCTACCAGTCTGTGTTCATGAAATTTTCCCAAACCAGGGGAAGGTGCAGCACCCTGTACTTGGCCTTACTGAGCCTAATTAGGTTCATGTGCGCCCACTTTTCTAGCTTGTTCAGATCCCTTTGGATGGCATCCCTTCCTTCTGTTTTATCAACTGCACCACTTAGCTTGGTGCCATCTGCAAACTTGCTGAGGGTGCACTTGATCTCACTGTCTGTGTCATTGATAAAGGTATTAAACAGTACCAGTCCCAAGACAGACCCCTGAGGGACACCACACAAAATGGATGAATTTAGATAGTCTGTAATAATGACCTCATTTTCTCCACACCTCTCTCGTCCTTCAGTGTGGGTGATCTACAGCTTGCCTTTTTCAGGTATGTCTTTGTTTGCAAGCCGGTATGGATCACCTTTTCTTGAGATATTTTTTGCTTCCTAGATACCATTGTGTTTTACTTTCCCTAAGCTAGCCAGATCTGAAACTTGAATTCACAAGGACAAAAATTTCACCAGCTGGGGCCCCAAATAACTGATACATCTTCTTTTTCCCTATCTCAGCAAGAAGAGTTTTGATATAATAACCAGGAAGAATGGTGCCAGTAGAATGACTTAAAAATGATTACGCTAGGCTGCTCATGCAGTCAGCTTCTATCTAAACCCATTTAATTGGAAGATGGTTCTAATTTTTGTTCTTGTTGTTGTTTTTACTACACTTTTGGATATTTATGGTACCTATAAAAAGTCTGATCTTTGGTTATATATGTCTTCAAATTCAAACTTTTTAAGATCTAAATTTGTCATGTTTCTTGTGGCTCTTTTCACTCAAGACATTCCATAAAAGTTAATAGGGAATTGGATTTTAGACAGAAAAAAAATACTTGATACTTACAAGAAATTATAGGAAGAGCTATGTATCTCTATCAATAATAAACTCTTTAGATGTAATTTCCAGTCTGTGCTACTGGATTCATCTCCTATAAGTTGCAGTACTTGTTTTAAGAATTTTATTTTAAACCACTTTTACAGCATATCATTTTAGGAATGATCTCAGGGAGGGCTTCCTGCAAGCCTGTTTGTGTCTGTCCTATATGTAGGTATCAGCATTGAATGGAAAATTATTAATTCTTAATTAATTAAGAGTGAAAAATTGAGCCTCAGTGAAATTGACTAGTTTGACTGCTGAATTTAATGGAGTCAGCATCATCCATGAGTTTCTTACCATTTGAAAATCATTGAAGACGTTGGAGTTACAGAAGGATAAGAAAGACCAAAAGTAATTCCACCTAAACAGAGGGATCAGAGAGGAAAGACTTCAGCTCTGTTCATCAGAAAGGGAGAGATATTTTAAACTGCTTCTTCCATAACAGTTTGAAATACTTAAAGGTTTCTCAAATGCCCTTGAACAGGTGTCTAGATTCACCAGTATTTACATGTCTACTAGATAATGACCTCCCTTGATTCAGAAAATAAACGAACAAACACACAAACAATAAATAAATAAATCCCACCAAGCAACACCTGAACAACTCCAGTGTGCAGAGCTGAACTAAAGTCTTTTCTCCTGTCCCTTCCCTGTTCTAACTTCCTCTTTTCCTCTGACTCCTTTCAGACATTGCTCTTTCCTCTTCTGCCATTGCAACAGACCTGCAGCTCTTGTTTCTGGCACTTAGATTCATACCAGAAAACTAGAATATCAGTACAGTAGTAACAGCAGCCAAGATCCTTCTTAGCCCTGCTCTAGCTTTAGCCCTGCAGCTGTTTTTCCTGTATCTCTTTAACTTTGTCCATTTTACATTGCAATACATTTTACATATATATATGTTTATATGTTATATGTTCATATATGTTTATATGTTTATGTATATATATTATATATGTTATATGTTTATATATGTTTATATATGTTTATATATATTTACATATATATATAGGAGTTCCAAAAATACATTATAAAAGTGGAAGAAAAGTGTGATACGTATTTCCTCTTTCTTCTTCACTATGGTCTACTATCACTTGAGTCAGAGAAGTAAAAATAGAAGCAATTATGGGGAAGGGTTGTCACATGGATGTAGACTGATATTCTATATCCTGGTAAAACGATAGCTCCAAGGGTGTCCCCAGTTTCTCCGTCTATTAAAAGAAAAGGCCTCTTGCAAACATTGTTCAGATAGTTTGATAATTGCCAGCATCAAATGGAAAGCATACTTCTGTTGAGAAAAGAGATGTTCCTGCAAATGGCAGAGAAAAATGCCAGGATCAGACCCAAAAGAGACAGTAATACAAAGGTTGTATGTCTGATTTCAGTCATATAGAAGGATTATTGATTTATCCAACGGTTACTGAAATGAAGATCTGGTTCATGGTTCAGGTGAGGATGGGAGGAAAGTGATTACTGCTTTATTACAGGCCTTCCCTGTAGATATGAGGTGTGGAAATAATCAGGGCTGATCTTACAGGGAGTGCAGCAGATGCACAGCATCTGGTCTCTGGTCTCCAAGGCTACATCTATACTAGTAAACTAAACAGGCTTAGGACATGTCTAAGCACTGCTCTGTGAGATCCATATTGTTTAACCCTTGCCACCATCTCTGGAGTTCGGCCATTGCCAAGCAGCTCTGCCTGGGGAAAGCATAGGTCAGCAGGTGCTTCCCAAAGGCAGTGAGGACAAGCTCATCCTGACCTAGGAGAGAAAAGGGTTAGCTGTGAGCAGTGTGAGCAGAGTTGTGCAGAGCCTCGAGGCCAGGGGGTGTGCCACCATTCATCCTATTTGTTTGTACAGACATACACTGAAACAGTCCCCAGATGAGTGGTTTCCTAACATGCTTAACTCCATCCACCGTATAAAATTTTCTAGGGAAATAAAATACATAACCAAAGTATTTTTTCCCAAAGAAAGAAAGCTTAAATAATATTTAAGTAAGTCACCATTTGTTCACTGGAACACAAGACAAGGTGCTGGGCCAGTATGAGTTCCCCTCTGAAAGTGGTATTGATCTTTTACTCTGATTTCAGTGAGCAGGATCTCACCACTGGCCTCCTGGAATTCAAAACTATGGCCTAATGAGTGGTTTAAGCTTTTTGTTGTTTTTTCAGAGAATTTTGTAGTGTTATATTTCACCATAGTCTCAAGTCATCTCCCATGTACAGCAGATTGGTAAGAGGGAAGTCCCTGGTGGGTTTTCTGGATTCTTTGGCTCTTCTCCTTTTTGGGGTTAATTTAATCAAGATTTTTAAAGGGATAATTGGGTTTTTACAACTTTTTTTTTACGTAGGCAAAAATTTAAACCTATTTCTACATTGAAGAAATTTGGAAGGTACCCAAGATTTCCTTTCAAATTAACATCATCAAATAATATTCTCGTGTATCTGAGATTTAACATTTCAGATTCTTTCCTCTGCACCTTTTATTGTTCCTATTTACAGTGCACCTGAAACACATTGTGTAATTGGCAGAGAGCCCAGATTTTCCATTTAAGAACAGTTTGATGATTTCACTTTTTCTTTCTCTCTCTTTTTTTTTTTTTTTTTGAAAACAGCAGGTGCTCTACATTGTAAACAATGCCAGTCGCCATAATATTATTAGCTTTTGCATTTTTATTACATTTTTGCCTCCCTCCATATTTTAAACTTCATTGCGAGGCATTTTTGGCACCAACTCAGAAAGCTTCTTATTTCATAAGGAAGATGGATACCAGTGAACACAGTGCTTTGTTGTCATTTATAATTAGAAAGCGTAAGATTTACTTAATCATTAAACCACCCAATATTTGCAGGTTTGTTTCTCATTTTCTGTGTGATACATCCACATCTGTCCCATGCAGTACATTAGTTCTCTTTTCTGTAACATGCATTTTTCAAATATTTAACCCTTCTCTTTTCATGGTTTCACAATAATATTTTATAATATTGCTTTTCCCCTCCCTATCACCTTGCCTAAGATCCTGCAAACTGCATTTCAGATTTTTCACAGTTTGATGGGTCAATAGCCAGAAGTGACATAGCCCAGTGGTTCTGCAATTACTCTTATTGTGTACTGAGAGTTTATATTCCACTGGTTATTAAAAATGTGTGCAAACAAATGGAGTTGAAGAAAAACAAATCAAAAATTCATTTAAAAAGAAATCATGAAAAAAAAATCACAAGAAGGAGCAGATGAATACTCCAAAAATCCAAATAACACAAGGCAAGAATTGTCTTTATGTGCAGGTTTTTTTTTTTGTGTGTGTGTGTGTGTGTGTGTGTGTGTGTGTGTGTGTGTGCGTGTTTTAATGTGTGTTTACATAATTTCTAGATAGAGGAGATATCATTTGTAAAAGAAAAAAAAAAAAGAAAAAGATTCAGACTAATGTCATGTGCAATAAATATTTATTGTTAGAATTATTTGTGGTTTCAATGAGGTCTTCATTAGCAAACAAAGGAAAAAAAATCAAGCTATTTTCATGTTTATACAGCAAGGATGTCTTTTGCTAAACTGCATTTTGAGCTACATTTTTTTTCCAGATCAATTCAATAAGTGAAAGCCCAACAGAGAACAGATGCAATATAAGAGCAATAAAGGGAAGTAAAAAAAATTAAAAATCCTTTGTTCTCCCTGCAGTACATCCGTAAATCTATTAGTGTTATTTTCCTTTCTTCTCTTTTTTGCATCCCAAGCCAGATCTCAAGTTCTCTGAAGCAATCCTTAATCAAGCTCCCCAAAGGCCTACGACTGCATGCAGCAATTTCTCCCCTGCTCTCAGCACAGATGTTTCGAGCACATTCCATTACACCTACATGCCATTACAGCTAATGGCTTATTCTGATGAAGAAAGCTGCTTTCTGCTCAGTGCAGCAAAGGGGAAAATAGCCTCCTGTACAGTTCGTACACTGCAACAATGAAATGTGGGGGCAGGTGGTACAACAGAACTCTCTAATGTTAATTACATACTGTATTACCCCCAAATTTGGCTGGTCATTAATTATGCTAATTTACCTTCCTGAAAATTAGCACCGTTCATGTGAACATTTGAGCAGTTTTTAGCAAAATGAACTATGGCACAGTGGTTTTGTAAACTTAAACCTTTTGAAGCACCCAAATACGGGATTGCAGTGGCTGCAAGATATGGCATGGAAGGGAAACCAGGCTAGCTTAAGGAACCCCACCAGGAACGGTGGCCCTGTCACATTCCTCCTGGGTGACCTTGAACAGGTTTCACTTTGCTGCTCCGTGCCTCAGTTTCCATCTGCGGAAAATTACATCAATCTCACAAAGGCCAAATCTCCTCATGTTTGAAGAGCAGCACATGATTTCTGAGCACCTAAACAACTACGACTCTTTCTGCTGTGGGACATTGTGCTTCAGATTACTGGAAAAGCTGGAAATGTCAGATAAATGATCAAATTGTTTTGCAAAGAATATTTATGTTTTGCAAAGAATATGTTTCTGTCTTTACAGAAAAAAAATAAAATAAAAATTGCCAGTCAAAATCTTCCTTTGGAATAAATGAAAAAGTTAAAGATTTCTGTGCTTTGTAGTGAACCTTAGAAGATTCCACATGCAGCAAGTGAGGATGATGTGCAAAATACAAAGCCAGAGAGCAAATAGCTCTTCTAACTCCTTAAACCTGCCCAGGCAACTCTGCAATGATTTTTTTTTTTGTGTGTGTGTATATATTTAGATTACATTAGGTCTCTGCAAAGAGTGATGTAGTAGTTTCAAGTGTGCCTATAGGTATACATTGATTTTTTTATTTTTATTTAACTGTTCATAAAAAATTAATCTCTGTCTTCTTCCAACAAAAACTAAGATTTTTCCATATTGATTATAGGCCTAACAAAGTAAGGTATCAGATTTAGATTCAATTTGTTTTCCTATGAATTAAATACATTAAATCACATTTTACTCCTGTTGAAATTGATTGAGTTTCAGAGTTAAACAAAATATCTTCTCTACGTTGTGAACTGTCTCCATTTCTTCCTCAAGGCTGCTGTTTTCTTCTATCCATCTCCAAGAAGCCATCATCATATTAACATAGATGACAATCTGGCAAGGAGGTGCTGATCAAAGATAAATTTCACACTCGCACTTCGCATTTTCTAATTACACCATCTGTGTCAGACTCTTTCGTGGCAGTTCTGCCCAATCTGTCAAATGCTGCATGCCTATGGGAATGCAGAGGAGCTGAGAAAATCGCCTCCATTTCCCCCACCAGCCGATCCATCACCCCAATCGGAGCTGGGTGGATATATTAGTCTAATTGGTACTGGAATGAAGGTTCCAGACTGCATATAAGATGAGGTGTTTGGGGGATGCAAGACATGAGATTTACAATTTGAATCATATTACAAGGCTTGCCCCAGCTTGTTTCATAGCAAGCTGAGAGCAAGCCATGCATGCAATATCAGCATGTGGAGGGATAAAAAAAGGAAGAAAGAAATGAGGAATATTTAAAAACAAATCATGAATGAGAAGGTGTCTCCTTTCATTACTCTTGGCTTCTTCTAGACATGCTAAATGAAAATGATTACCAATAAGTGCAGATGAAAAGAATTCATCCTTGTATTGGAACATAAGCAAAATAAACATAAAGCATTATGTACCCTGACCTACCAGAGATGTTAGATGTATTCTAATCAAGTCTTGATCCATTAAATCCAGCAGCCCTATCAAAATTGGGTTGGATCCTTTCACACTAAAAGTGTATTGCCTCCTATCCATGATGCATGAGATTAAGTCGCAGAAGGTGAGAAGCTACAGCTTTTCTAGCAAGGCTGACATTTAAAATTATCTACTTTATGGGTCAACTTTTTCAGGGAAATTCATCTCAGCTTTGTACCTGTGCATAAAAAAATTGCAGACTGCTATTTCTGGGTGCAATCAAATCTGGAGTATCTCTGTGTCCCTACACAATCACATTTAAAAGTTAAAGAGATTTGCACTTCTGGGTGTGTGAAGAACAGTGTGCCTATTTACTTTTTTTATTTTTTATTTTTTATTTACTATTTATTGTCTGCAAGCCCAAAAGGCAGTGCTAAAAAACTGGCGTGACAGAAGGAAAATGATTGTGCATTATTTCTGGCTAAATGTGGAAATTGTGAGCCATTTCTGAGAGACACGTTATTTCATGATATCTTAGTACATTTGCACACACATTATTGATTTAAAGCTTCACACTTTTATTCCAGACAAGAAACACACCATAGAGATATGTTTAAATTCATCTCATACATCTGTGAGAGGTTCTGGGTTTGAACTCAGGCACCCATCCTTTTTGGGTATTGCCCTCAGCATAAAACTCTTTCACCCAAAGGTTCTTTAACATTAGCATATTTAATGAGACAGAATATTAAGTGAGACAGATAAAAAACATTTACAAATGGATTAAGTAACTCTATTTTCAAATCTGTATTTCTGAAAAATATAAGAAACCGGGCTCAAGCAGCTTATTTTGAGTTACAAACTTTGGCTTATTTAGTACAGAGCCAAAGCCATCACTGACTCAAGAATGTTGTTGGTCTGCAACATCCACAAAGTAAAGCTACCTGAGCACAATACTTTTAACACCCTTTTCTGCATTCAGAGTGAGCAGGGGAAAGAGCTGTTCAAATATTCATAAAGGACAGAAGACAAATATTTGGCAACTCCCAACATTTCAGTGCTAAATCATTTAGTAAACACAGGCTAACAGCATTAACACAAGATCAGACAAAACTGCCCAGCACCACTCAGGGCTAGGTCAGCTGAAAGTAACCTTAATGCTGTAAATCAGGCTTTTACTGCCACATATTTGACTGAACTTGTGTCTTTACTTGAACTTTTGAATTTTTCCCTTTCAAAGAAACATATAAGACAGCCTCAAGGTGGAATATGCCAGAATGACTCCACTTCAGAGGCACAATCAATGAACAGCAATTATCTCAGATATATTTGAGCTTTTTATAGACAAAGACCTTTGTCTGGGTGGGTGCTGCGCAACATAATGTGTCTGTATAGGCTACTTCTCTTTCCCCTGTGCATTTTAATTACACTGGCAATTTTTTTTCCTCCCCAAATAGCTATGAACAGAATTTCAATTACACTTATTCATGAGTGTGCAATGCTCATCCCTGCTTCTGTGAGCCTTGCATACAGGCTTTGAGGAGGAGGCTGGGAGCTGCTGGAAGGCAGGCTGATGTGTGTGCTGGGGATGGTGCAGGGACCCGCTGCTGCTCGAGGGTTAAGAGGGGGCTGCAGCCTCCCCAGGCACATTTGGCAAGAGATTCGGAATGGCTGAGGTGCACAACTGCCTGACGATGTGGTAGATACTGCAGGGCCACCTCCATGCAGGTCTGTGTGGGGCTGAGTCCAGGCTGCAGAGCAGGGTGGGTTTCCCTGGGTGCCCACCCCAGGGACGTGTGTGCCAGCACGGGTGGGAGGGTAACTGCTGTGCTGAGCAGCAGATGTTCTCTGCAGGTCCTTCAGGTCATTCAGTGCACAAGTGACCACCTAATTAGCATTAGCAGAGGACCACCATATAGCAGGAGAAAAAAAAATAAATGTTTACCCAAATGTATAATGGCCAGAATTCAACCCCTCTCTCCCTGCATTGCAGTAGCCTCTTTGTATTCCCCAGAGGTCCCTGCACAATGTTTATATTCCCATGTCTTCCCCCATGGCTGAAGACACCTATTCCTCATGCTGTTTCCCACGCTCATCAGCCAGGGCACAGGCATGTGGCTTCAGAGCCAATGGCCAAGGCAGGACATACAAGCTGGGTTTGTCCTGTTTGTCCCTTTGTGCAGGGCTCCCACTCAAGTCTTGCTCCTTCTCCACCCACCAAGCTTCAGAAAATATTTGTGGGCTTCTTGCCTTTGAGACAGACATTCCTGTCTTGGGTTACGCTTGGCCAAGGAGTCCAAAAGTTATCAGCGGTGGGCAGGTGGGTGGCAGCAATGTGGTTGCGAAATGGTGGGGAAAGGGAGCCTACAGATAGAGAAAAATCAGAAAATCCTCTTTCTGGAGAACTGTGCAACAGTATTGATAAGGTAAGAGTATGTCAGAAAAATTGGTAAGAGTACAACCAGCATAAACAGCACCAGTTAAACACCGCAGGGTGAAGCTGCGCCAGTGTGCATACATAAAGAGCAACTGTTTGTGAAGTGGGAGAAGCTGTAACCGTCTCTCATATGAGATGTCTCTCTGCAGCCAAGGACATATTGACATGCCTGGAAAATCCCCCTTTTTTCTGCAAGGAAGCCCAGGCACAAACTGTCTGCAGTGGGAACGCCAATGAACCTTCAGGCAAGTCTTTCAAAACTAAACAAACATGAAAGAAGAGATTTGCTTGGCTGCTCTTTGTGCCGTTGAAAAACCTCTACCTGTTTGCTTGAAACACAGTATGGAGGGAAGGCCCTGGTGTCATCAGAGCACTGATACCCCATCCCTGACACTCTTCCGCAAAGCCGCATGATGGTTGTATATGGAAAGTATCTTGGTTTCCTGAAAATACATGATGTTCTTCTCCAGAGAAAGGAAAGCAGATTTATTCCTTCTGTGAACTCGGAACAATCTGCTCATGCAAGTGACAGAAAAAGCCCTTTCTGCTTTTTTTCTGTTGCTAACCGCCATGCAGAACTAGTTTGGGTGGAAAAGGATGGGCTGGGGCTTCAGCCCTTCATGTGTTGAGTACACAGTCTCTACCGGTCCCAATCTGTCCCACCTGCTTGAACCCAGGGATGTCCACAGGTGTCAGTAAGGACCTCCTCTGGAAACAGAGGGAGTGTGCAGATTTCACTGAGGCAAGTGAGCTTGAGAAACCTTTGGTATAGGTGACGATGATGGGTGAGAAGGAACAAGGATTTGCAATTAGAGAAATTGTTCTTCCTTTGTAAACCAAGTAAGTATGGTATGAAAATCACTGCAGTGCAACAGACTTCAATCTGTGCTGTGCAGCTCTTGTCTTGAAGGCTCCTTTCAGAGCAGAGCTGTGCTTTCAGTGGAGACAGACAGTTTTTTAGAGCTCGTATGGCTGCAGCCAGTAAGTGTATGTATCATTGTGGTTGAATAAATAAATATCCACTAAAGAAACCTGGTTCAGAAGAGTAAAATAATTAAGAAACATGAAAAACATTACTGACCATATTCAATTAACAGCTGAAGTATTGTTAGAAAGATGGATCAATCTGGAATGATCTGACTAAAAGCAACAGTTTAGATAACTTGTCTGATAATGGCATGTGCATATCCCATAAATGCCCAGCAATCCCATATCATTAAGCCTTCAAGGACGAGTGTGATTGATGGCAATGTACCTGCAGGAAGCAGCTCGGATGGAAAAAGTCCAGTGTGTGCCAGTAAAGTAATTACCTGGGATGGTGGCTATGCCATGTGGTCAGATCAGACTGGGGCAGATGCTGCTCTGGGCCCCTGTTCTGAAAAGCAGCCTTGTGCACAAGCAACTGAGACAGCTCTTTGCTTGCTGCTCTGCACATATTCCGCTGAGTCTCCAAGGTCCATGTCCCTGCCCCTTTTCAGTATATCTACACTATCTTTACATGGCAAAGGAATACCGTGTCCATCTACAGTGACTTTATGCTTTGTAAATCGCAGCGCAGACTGTTCCAAATACAAGCAAATGCAAGATGCACCAGAAATTGAAATCCAAATTGATGCCATCTCCCATATGCAGACACACACAAGTTGTTTAACAGTTAACATTCACCAGCAATGAATCTATCCTTATTTATTTATTTTTTTAATCTCTGTCTCCTGTTACCATTCAGCACAAGAACTAAAAATAAGTATGTCACAATCATGCAACCCAATCCAAGTAATCAAGCACTCCTATTTCAGTAATGCTCTTTATGTATAAATATTTCAAGAATAAAGATTATTTTTGAGCTCTCGAGTGCTGAAATATAATATTTACACTTACAAAAGTAATACTTGGGACAAGAATTCAGTGAATCATCCTCCTCAGCTTCTCAACAAATGGAGGCTGTAGTTTCTTTGCCATCATTAGAGGAACTTGGTATAGGGGGGTAAGTGTGTAGAAATATGAAAGACTGACAAATCTATTTTGTGTAGGCTGTGTCCCATTCCAAAGCACACAAGCTGTGTAACCCTCACCAGCAATCAGCTTAGTTTAGTTTCCAGTGAAATATGTAAATGCAGAGAAACAAAGTAAAAGACTCATACTGAACCTCTGGAAGATCATATTTTTTCTTTTCCATCTTGCATCTGTCCTGACTTAGCAGAGTTCTCGATCAGTCCTAAGGGTAGGTCAAAATTATACCCCAAGTCTGAAAAAGGGTTTGGAAGTCCAGTAAGGATCAACTCTCTAGAAGCTCACAGTACAACTGAGACTGGTTCAGGAAGAGACAAAGAAAGAAGACATTTTTTTATTGCCTTAAAATGAAAGGAAAGGCCTTGCTCTTCAAAGCAGTTTACTTATTTCTTATCTGATCATCTTTGTCTATTCAAACATGATGATTTTGTTGAAGTCAGTGATAAATGTCTCCTCCCCCTGGTTTCCGTGGGAGTGGGAAATGTCCCAAGAAAGATGTTAATGCACTTGTACTTTGTGAGATGCCTGTATATCTTTTAAACAAGTTCTGATGGAGAGCAAAATCTGACCACTTCATGATGATGATTTTGTGTTTTGGATGGAAAGGAAAGGAAAGGAAAGGAAAGGAAAGGAAAGGAAAGGAAAGGAAAGGAAAGGAAAGGAAAGGAAAGGAAAGGAAAGGAAAGGAAAGGAAAGGAAAGGAAAGGAAAGGAAAGGAAAGGAAAGGAAAGGAAAGGAAAGGAAAGGAAAGGAAAGGAAAGGAAAGGAAAGGAAAGGAAAGGAAAGGAAAGGAAAGGAAAGGAAAGGAAAGAGAAAGGAAAGAGAAAGGAAAGAGAAAGGAAAGAGAAAAAGAAAAGAAAAGAAAAGAAAAGAAAAGAAAAGAAAAGAAAAGAAAAGAAAAGAAAAGAAAAGAAAAGAAAAGAAAAGAAAAGAAAAGAAAAGAAAAGAAAAGAAAAGAAAAGAAAAGAAAAGAAAAGAAAAGAAAAGAAAATGAGATTTAGTACAGATTGAGAAAACACTTTAATAACCAATTATTATTATTTTTTATAGCTTATGGAATATTGTGGTATGAATATTTTTCTTCATAAGATTATTTTGCAGAGAGAGAAACAATTTATTTCTTAGTTAGGTTCTTAAATTTATGCCAAACCTAAAAACTAACAAAACAATTCTGAACTCGCTTAAGCAAGCAAGATTAAACAATCATGAGAATTATCTCTTAAACTATTGGATATTCACTTGTATAGGAAGCCATTCACAATTTCATTTCCACGACACTTACAAGTCTCAAATGACATCGAGCTGCTGCCACTCAAGGGTGATTAGAAAAGTTAAAACATCATCCCTGACCTCGCTGGTCCATGTGGTGCCTACATGTGGCTTTTTGGCCAGAAGTATGGATTTTCACAAATAGCTTAATGAAGAGAGATAGGGACATTTACCACTTCATAAGAAGGACTTGCATAGTGAGAGACAATGTCAAAAGAGCCAGATGTCACGTGCAGGGTTAATTGTCAATGTGAAATAGACGTTGAGTGGGGCATAATATTTAGCATTGGATTTACAAAATGCAAGGTCAGTTCAATGCCCAAAAATAATTCAACAACATTACATGCAGTAAGGAAGTATAGATGAAGTTCTCTCTCCACTAAAAGCTATAGCAAAATGCCCATTGTGTTTATGGGGAAGGACATATCCCAGTATCCAAATCCACAGATGTCTTATGTAAGACTCTACAATATTAATACAGTTCTGATTTTCATCACACTGTGGATACTGATCACTTCAGGAAAAGATTGATCATTGTCTGAGTGAACATAAAATAGTTAAGTTTACACTAGTTAAAGTGATTTTCATAGATGTTTAGGGGGTTATCTTGAGTTAGCTAGAGAAGTGCCTAGCAATATGCATAGCAGTAGCTATTTAGTTGAAATAGCAAAAGTGACTGAGTGTATTGCAACTGGATTTTGAGGGAAACATGTTGCAGAAAATTTTCAACTCTCTGTTTAAATCTCTTTTTGTATATCAGCACTTGTAACCCTGCTTTCTCTTCACCTTTCCTTTTTAATGGAAAACAGATATGGAAAGGAAAAGGCAGAATGTAATATTCTGAAAGGTACAGAACATATATGAATTTACAGTGTTTTACTTTTCCTATTATTATTATTATTATTTACTATCTATATTTCTCAGATTCCTCTTAACTTGCTTGCCTTTTCGTAAAAAAAAAAATAAATTAAAAAATGCTACTGTTATTTACTGTTCCACCAGAGATAAAACATCATTGTTTTTAACCACAAAACCCATAACTTAACAATGTACAGAAAAAGGCTGAAGTTCAATGTGAATTTCTATATGTGGCTTTTTACATTTTAAGGCAAAACAACTGCTCAGAAATTCTGGAAACATCCTTTTCTGTGTCTGAAGGGCAACTGTACAGCTACTTTTGATAGTCCACTAGTAACACTTTCGATGCTATCATTTGGTTCTTCCCTCCTGGGAGTTGTTTATATTTTCCATATTGCAGATCCTTAATCCTTCAAGCCAAGGATTCAAGATATTATTGAATTAAAAGTATCACAGTTTTTCATAATGAAAAAGAACATGCAAAGTAGTTGTAATATTAGAAGGAGAGGAACCATCTGTTTAAAGTCTTGACACTGATAACACAGGGACAAACAAATTCAGGGAAACAGTTCACATGAGCAGTTACTTACATGCTTAAAAGTTTTGGGGAAGGGCCTGTAGAACGTGACTGGATTTCACTGCTTTAAAATCAGCAGAAATCATAAAATATTCCAGCAGTGATGTCAAGACAATGACCATAACACTGAACATGTTTGCCATGTTATTCTCATTATTTTTTATTGTGACAGATTTTATTAAGGCTATTTATTGTTAACACATGGGTTTGTGGGTTATTAATATTGCATATCGATATATATGATTCCTGTGTTATTGTCCAACATAACCAAAATTTCAGTGGAAAGACAGGCTTGGAATTTTAAATATGGAATTCCAGATGTCTTCTCAGTAGACCTTTACTATACAAAGTTGCATTATGCATTTACAGTTTACTACCTGGAGAGAAAAGAATTAATATAGGAGTCGCACATGTCCAGCTTCTATGTCAAGCTCAGCTGAGGAAATCAGTTCATACCACAGCTGGTCCAAAATCTATCACACTTTTACATTTTTGGCAGGATGTCACCTAAGGCACTGTAAACGGTGTATGTGTGCTATATAATTATATTGTCCATGGATTTATGCACCTGTGTTGCATATTTCATTACATTTTCTTGGCCTGCTTATTAGGACTACATTTTACATGCCTAATAATATGATTCAAATTCTACCAAATATGAAACACTGATTTTCAAGCAGAGCTAAATGAAGCTTAAGTAATTTAACATGAACCAATGGAAGACAAAAGAATTACTTCAGTCATAACAAGGTCACGAGGTTCCTCTTGCTGCTCTTCCACCCACATTTCCTTTCTCTTTGCTCGTAAAAAAATTCAAGCTGGAGAGATGCAATTTTAATCCATTTATTTACTGACAGTACAGCGTAAAGCTTTTTCTTTTTTTCTTTTTTTTTTTTTTTTTTTCTTGGAAAGAAAGCGTTAATGGGACATTTACAGGAAATCACAATAAGCTTGGAATCTTTTACAGAATCAAATCAGAGTTCATACAACAAATATCATGTGTATTTTGTTGTTTCTAAACATCAATTGGCCGTATAAAAAGTGTAATAGAAAAATTAAAAATTTGTGATTACAATGACACAGAGCGCGTGCCAACAACTCTGTGGATGGCTTTTTATCTCATTCCCTTAGTGAAAACAGTTAACTAGGCACTGGTGAGATATTCTGTAACTGCGCAACAAAAAGCTGGCACAACTGCCAAGTGTGGCATGCCAGATGTGTGAATACATTCTGGAGAGCAGTATCAGCAGCTCCAACAGAAAGCCATAGCCATTAATCTAGAGACCTCTGGGAGTTCAGGATAGTGCTGTAAAACCTAGACCCTGCCAAGACTGCATCAGATAAAGCCATCAATGCATTGTAAAAAAGACACAAAACCTATTTCATGGGCTGCACTGATCAAGCAATTACAATCATTGACTACATTAAGCAAAGAAACAGCGGGGTGCCCTATAAAATTGACTGCCAACTTGAATAATCAATAGACTCCATGTAGAGTAAATTAAATAACTGAAAAACTATTTGGAAAAGCTGAAGTTAAAAAGCCAATCTGTAATCCCTCATCCATGGAAAAACAATCCTGCATCCAAAAAGATTTTTAGCTTGCTTTCAGTCTTGTCACTGGGAAATACAGTAACAGTAAACTAAGACGTTCTTTAACTACCTCATTCACTAGTTAATAATTGTTCATTTAACCCGGGCATTCATAATCAATGCATGCATTAGTATCATACTTCCCAATCTGCCAGGCTTCAAACACAGGCCTAAATTGCAGGGCTAATATTCAGAACGAGAGAAGTTAGAAAAATTGTATGTACTCTGGGAGACTTTAAATGATACAGAATGCTTTCCCTAATACAAAGCATATTCAATTTGGCCTGACTCTCCTGGTTATTTCCAACATAAACCATTTAGAGCAATAGCCGTAATTTTGCAATTGATAGTAGAATGGGTTGGAAGTGTTACAACAGAGCAGGTTCTTTTTTCAACAAAAGATTGCTGATTCATCAGAAAAAGTGATGGAATCACAGTGGCATTGACTGAATTGTTTTCTTTAGTCCTATAAAGAAGGGTGGTTGAAGAACAAAATTGTATCCTCTCTGGCCCTGCAAACACATATAGGTGGAGATAATGTGTTGTCCCACCATCCCCCATTCCCCATAGCTGTATATTAAGGCAGCTGAACTCAAGTTTTGAGCAGGGACCACCGCCCTGAATTTTCTCTCTTCTGGACTTCAGATACTTTTCCAAGAAACATTAACAGTTATTAAATTTTGAATGTAAAGAAGCCTAAATTTTTCCTTTTATTTTTTTCCATTTTTTTTTCAGGGTATGCTTAAATGGCTGTATAACAGGAGAGAGATACAATGGTGCTTTGGAGCAGCTTATGTATGTCAGCTGTCTACCTGCAAATTGCTGGAGCTGGGCGTGAGGACCTGTATTTTATTGATTGCATTTTACTATGCCAATGGGGCTCATCCAGGCAGGACAGTAAGTATTTATTTCAAGACTGATACCTTCTTCATAGCTTTAGGACATCTAGAAGCATATTGCAAAAGCATCTCCAAGTTATTGTGTCCTAACAGGTACCGTTCATGTTGTTAGCACTTCCAGGGCACATATGCCATAGTTCTTTGTTTGCAGTAAGATGAGCCAAGTATTGGCACTGGAACACTATCAGTGTTTAAGACTGCTCATTAGTTTGTGCCTCATTACTGAGTGGTGTACCAACCTCAGCAAAAGCACAACTTCAGGTTTTACCTTCAGTCCCAGCTGACCTAAGTACCATTTCTTTTGGTCACAGACTTATGCCTGTCCCATAAATCTGGTTCACCACTTGGTAGGAAATGCACTGCAGTGAAGACATACATGTAACCCCAAAAGATCACTCCTTTTTTCAAGAAGGCAGGAACACTTGTAAAAACCTCAGTTAGTAGCAAATATTCTGATTTTATAACCAAGAGAAAATGAGTTCTTTTTAATCCCTGTGGTAAAAATAATAAGAAATGCCCCCTTTGAACAAATTATACTTTCTAATGTCTATATAAATTTTCTGTTTTCATTCTCTCATTCTGAATGAAAAGTTCCCTTTTTTGCAGTGAAAATATATTCTTACTTGGAAAAAAAAAAAAAAAGGCCTTCTGTTTTCATTCTACCAAACTAGGAAATACCAAAGGCAGAGCTGCAACATATTTTGCTTTTCAGAGAATCTGGAGAAATGTGATTTAGCAGTTTTTCCAGTGGTGCAAATATTTTTTACTCACCTCACACTAACATGATTTTTTTGTGTGTGGATAAATTAACACGTAAGCAAGGGTGTTAGGCTCTGTACCTATGGTAATAGCATGAGTTGGGTTATTCACTGACAAATGTTTTCTTATTTTTTTTAGCTGAAACATAATGTAGAATTTTGGATTCATTCAGTCTGGTCTGTGGATTAAAGGAAAACAGATGAAGAACTGAAATTAACTCCTCACTATACGCAACTTTTCCATTGGGTTGAAATAATACTTCTAGAACATATTGAGTATATCCAGAATATATCTTGGAGCCATCATCATTACTAAAAAGTTTTTATAATTTAAGGCATCTGGGAAATATTTAGGACATTAATTCACTGTATTGGTATTTTTGGAGTTTGATGCAACCACTTTTCTTTCTTGGTACCTTTAAGTAAGTTGTAAATAAACAACCTGGAATATCAGGATTCTCTTTCTCATCTGTTAAAAAAAAAAAAAAAAAGAGGACACGATCTCTGAAAACACGTGCCTGATAACCCAGCTCACCATAACTGCACATGAAAGAAAGAGAAATATGATGAACTAAAAAGGATTATGTGTCACAATAAAATTTTCCAACTTGTCTGCTGATTAGATGGTAATGTTGCCCATAAAAGCGAGGGGTGGTTGGGGGGGAAGCACTGCAGAGAACCTGATAAAACATCCTACTGAAACCTATTGTATTTACTACTTATTAGATTCTGAACTCAAATAGATCTTGATTGTTGAGAGCTTGGGTATTTAAAAGCCTTAAGATCATCAATTACATTACTCATAATTTCCACATCTGCCTGCTCCCCAGCAATTCAGAAAGAGAGAGATGGCTGTTATAAGAGTCTTTCTGCAACTTGATTACTATGAGTCTCTGTTACAATGTGCACTTGAAATGTCTTTAAGGATTTGAACTCAACTGTAATTTGCAGCTTTATGGAACTCCTACGTGGATCGCTTTTTGGTGATAGTGAAAATCAAATGAGTGGAGATGGTCCAAATTACCTGGAAGAAAAGCAGGTCCTTATCCACTCAAAGGAATCCCTACAAGCCTGCCAAAAGCACTATAAATGCACTCTTCTTTCCTGAGTCATCTGGAAAGTGAATATGTATTTCAAATTAAGCAGAAACCCTGATTAGCTCTGTTGTTATGAAGCTAAACAGCAAGATAACTATGTTTGCAGAAGACATTTTCAGGCTGCAGAGAATGTTTCTTCCCTATTGTGTAACTCTTCAAAATGAATATTTTTTTTAACAAAACCTTTTTTTTTTATAGCACTGACACGCTGATCTTATTTCCCATTAAAGTCAAAGGAGAGCAAGCCATTATCTATTATGGGAGTTGGATCACACTAATGGAGTGCACTTTTCTTATTCACAAACATCCATGCTCATGCCGCTTAAAGACAGTGCAAGGTGCTATTTTACCGAGATCAGCCTGACTCTAGGAACAGAAATATGGTTTTCAGTAACTATCCTGGCTGCTCCTTCAGTATTGCTTGAGTGCTACCCTTATTTGAACTCATTCTTGGAAAGGGTAGGATTTCAAAGGAAATGGAGACACCTTAGCAAGTTGCAATATGGGATGGAGGCCTGTATGTATTGCTCCACTGAAATCAATGGAAGTATGTATAAGGTAGTAAGTACGTGAGTAAACACAAGTAAATTCAAGTACTAGACCTCAGTATTAATGTATGTACCATGTGCTTTGCTGCAGAAAGAGGCTGACTTATGCAAAATGGGTGAATCCAAGAAAGCATTGTCATAATGTGTAGGCACTCTTAGAGACTGTAGAAAAAAACAATTAAAACAAGAGTATTACTTTTTTGAAGTCCATAGACCTTTAGTTTACACAATTTGTTAGTCATTTCACTTTAACAGATTAAGGAAATAATACACATTATTAGCATCTAATGCAATAGAGAAGAGTCTTGTTTTAATGTCTCCCTCCCTGTATCTGCCCCTCCTTAAATGGAAACCTGAGAAATTCCATACAAAAGGCCAAATGTCAAAACTAAGCCTACAGATATCAGGATACAGGCAACATGGAAGGTGAGTAAGGTTTCCCAAAGAATAAATGGTGCAGAAAAGCATAGGTACAATAAAGGAAGTTATAAAATCACAAGGAAGTCATGTAAAGGTGATGGAAGAGGCCACGGGAGGAGGAAGATGAAATGGTAATTAATTATGCTGAAGTAATAGAAGAAGATATGTTCAGGAAGAATAATGGTTTCTAAGAAATATAATCACCATTGTTGATAAATGCAAGCATTAATGGTGCGGCAAATAGAAGGATAACCATCAGATTCCATTTGAAATTATTGCTTGAAAGCCTACTTTGCAAAATCCTGTAAAGTCGCATGTTGATGACATGAATACATGTTCTGACTTATGACTGTTTCATCCAAGACACCTGAAGGAGTAAAACAGGGAGATGTCAATTCCATCCAAGTCATAGGACTTATGCTTTCACCTCATTGCACTAGACACATTTATGATTTACACTGGTGAATATGAAAGGAGAGGGATGCTTTCTTCCTGGAGAAGTGTGACAGCTCAAATAGAATGCAGCATTGCTCATCCTACCCTACATCAGAGAAAGTTTTTGTGGGTGGTCACTTTTTCTGAAAGACGTCCTTTTCAATCCAAATAACTGTTTTCCCAGGATATGTCTTGTTTTTAATAATGCGGGCTTTAATTTTATTTCCTTATATTTGTACAGTATAACGTAGCCCTTCTTCCCCCTCCACTTTCATATGGTAGAAAAAAACAGCCATAAAAATTTTCTTTCATTTTCATGATTGCTATTGTTTTTTGGTCATCTACTTGGGTGTGGTGAGTATAATGTGATTTCTGCCTCTTAATGATTCCAAGTTGTTCTGTATACATAAGGGGATAAACCAGCTACCATTAAAAATACCACTGCAACCACTCAGATTTTCTTAGGCAAAGTATAGCTAACGATAAATGCATTCTACTGAATACACCACTGCTACATCACTTTTATGGACTTTTCTGAGTGCTATTTATAAATAACTGTATTTATATTCTGCCTTTTCATTTGCACACCTCTTGCTACAGATTTAGATACCAGTTTCCTGGAGGGTTTAAAAATGTGGAAAAATGGGTTTCCCCCCTGACGGAAATTTTGGGAAAATGGAAGATAGCAGCAGTACTGGATTTTTCACTGAAGCTAAATAATATTTTCTGATGTAACTTAGCATGTGGAAACATGATTAAGTGCACTTACGAAGAAAGTATGGAATGAATAAGAGTACACTGACAAGAATGCTTCGGATTAGAGATGTAGCTGTGCTACACACTAATGGGGTTAACCATGTATTTTATCTGCATCAGAAAATGGGTGAAGTTTTAAAACAATGAAAATTGAAAGAATGAGTATTTTCCTCTTACAAACAAAAACTGAAACAGATATCAGCAGACCTTTAGGAAGGGACCTATCTTACTTCATCTTACTCACCTAAATGTTAAGACACTAATTTAGTTTAATTGTCTAGAGTGTCTTTGTCCTTAATAGACAGAAAAAAAAAAAAAAAAAAAAAAGACAATCAGAAGCTAGATCACCTTACACCCCAACCCATCTCATATGAATGGCATGAATCATCCTCCATAGGTCCTTTTTCTTTCCATCAACTGCAGCAAATGACCTGGACTGCACACCTAATTTTCCAGAGCCTTAATATAGATACACATCTCTCCACTCTGAAGGGTCTTCCATGTTTTATTCTAGAGAAATAACTTTGAAATAAGCATGGTCATCCCTATATATAGTGGATATAATATAGCTTAGTTTAGTTAAAACAGAAGGACCTCGATAAATAAGGCCCATAATGTACAAATCTATGCATAAGTAAACAACTTAATAGCTCACTGCTGTTCTAAAGATACCTAATCTGAAATACTTGTGGGATAATGTTTTGAAGAATCAAAATACAGTAATGATTATATCATTTTATACTTACTTTAAGGTTTATCTCTAAGATAAACCACACTCTAAGACAAAGTGTCATATTAAAATATCCTTTTAATTTCCGGATGTTCACAGAAGGTGTATTAAAACTTGGGCTTGTGTGTGTATGTGTGTGTGTGTGTGATCTTTTTGTTCTCCTAAAATTTATGGGAGGTTGGTTTCATAATCTTTTTCATGAGCTCACATCTCTTCCTAGCTTCTTTATTACTTACCCCAAATGTTAATAGTTCCGTCTATTTTTACATGTCTTGATAAGAAATCACATTTTCCTTGTGATTTCTTATCAAGAAGGACAAAAATTTCCCAGTTAGTATACGTATTATAAATCCTTTTGGATTGCAGAGATGGCAAGTTGAACATGAGCCAGCAGTGTGCCCTGACAGCCCAAAAGGCCAACTGTACCCTGGAGTGCCTCAGACCCAGCACCTTACCTCAAGCACTGTGCGCAGTTTTTGGTGCCACAATATCAGAAGGACATAAAACTAGTAGAGAAAGGGCTAATAGGATGGCCCAATGGAGAGCAACAAAGATAGTGAACGGTCTAGAGGTTGAGATGTGTGATCAGTGTGGTCCCTTGGTTTGCTCAGCCCAGAGCAGAGCAGGCTGAGGGGAGGCCTCATGGTGGCCTACAGCTTCCTCACAAGGGGAGCGGAGGGGCAGGCGCTGAGCTCTGCTCTCTGGGGACAGTGACAGGACCCGAGGGAATGGCATGGAGCTGGGACAGGGGAGGGTCAGGCTGGGGGTTAAGGAAAGGTTCTGCACCCAGAGGGGGGTCGGGCACTGGGACAGGTGCCCCAGGAAGTGGTCATGGCACTGTCTGACGGAATTCAAGAAGCATTTAGACAACACGCCCAGACATATGGTCTGTTTTTTTTGGGGGTGGTTCTGTGTGGAGCCAGGAGTTGGACTTGATGATCCTAGTAGGTCCCTTTCAACTCAGGATATTCTATGATATTTTGTGACTTTATAAATAGGTAAATCATAGAATCAAAAAATGGTTTAAATTAAGGGACCCTTTAAGAGATACTCTAATCCCAACACCACTGCCATGAGCGGGGACACCTCCCACCAGACCAGGTCGCTCAAAGCCCCATCCAGCCTGGCCTTGAGCACCTCCAAGGATGGGACATCCACAGCTTCTCGGGGCAGCCTGTGCCTGTTCCTTACCGGCCTCAGAGTAAAGAACATCCTCCCAATATCCAATCTATATCTACTCTTTTTTAGTTTAAAACCATTCACCGCTATCCTATCACTACACTCCCTGATAAAGAGTCCCTCCCCACCTTTCTTGTAGGCCCCCCTTTTAGGTACTAGAAGGCCGCTATAATGTCTCCTCAGAGCCTTCTCTTCTCCAGACTGAGCAAACCCAACACCCTCAGCCTGTCTTTGTAGGAGAGGTGTTCTAGCCCTTTGATCAGCTTTGTGGCCGTCTTCTGGACTCATTCTAGTAGGTCCATGTCCTTGTGCTGGGGGCCGCAGAGCTGAATGCAGTGCTCCAGGTGAGGTCTCGCAAGAGCAAAGCAGAGTAGGAAAATCACCTCCCTTGCCCGGCTGACCACACTTCTTTTGATGCAGCCCAGGATACAGTTGGCTTTCTGGGCTGCAAGTGCACATTGCCAGCTCACATCAACCAGCCTTCCCAGGTTCTTCTTCTCAGGGCTGCTCTCAAGCCATTCTCCACTCAGTCTGTACTTGTGCTTTGGATTGCCCTGGCCCGGGTGCAGGACCTTTCACTTGGTCTTGTTGAACATCATAAGGTTAGCACAGGCCCACCTCCCAAGACTGCCCAGTTCCCTCTGGATGGCATCCCCTCCCTCCAGTGTGCCGACTGTATCGCACAACTTGGTGTCAGTGGCAGACTTGCTGAGGGTGCACTCAATTTCACTGCCCATGTTACCAACAAAGATGTCAAACAGTGCCAGTCCCAATATCAGTCCCTGAGGAACACCATTTATTACTGAACTCCATCCACTTAGACATTGAAACATTGACCGCAACTCTGAGTTCAGCCAGCAAGCCAATCCAACGTTATATGGACTATAGAATAACAGATCATGTACTGTAAAGACAGGAGTTACACTCAGGAGTTACACCTTCCCTGGTGCAAGAAGAGAGCCCATGGAGAACTGTGCTTCACTCTGAACAAGTGAACAGCTGGGGTGGGACAATGGCAATCTGCACCAAACCTTTCCACTGAGCTTTAGCAAGAACCCCAGCCTTGATCCTGCCTAACTGATTACTGGAAAAGCTTGGCTTTGTATAAGGTTGCACATGCAGGATATGATTAAGGTGCAGAAGTGGGGTCAGTTAGGGGTGACTGAGCTGAACGCTTCATTTTTAGCCTACATGTACCCGTTTCCACTGCTCTCTCATTTTGGGGTGGCAAGATCAACTCACCATCATGCATTCAGTTTTGTGATTACTAGTTATATCCATACCTTGGTTTTGTATTGCTTGGATTGGAGTGACATTTGACCTTGGCTGTTAGGAAAAACACCGCTAGCAATAATTTAGGACCTGATTTTGCAAATTTTCTACTTGAATGAGGACTAATTCTACAGGTTCTTTTACAGGCTTGGTTCTTTATGATACGGCAATGTAAAAAATCTACTCATCTCCAGAGCTGGTTTCCCAGAGGCCTGAAAAACTACATCTTGGAATTCATCTTTACTCATTGACATGCTGCATTATCTAAGCAATAGCCTCAAATGCATGTCTTGGAGGTGGTAGCTAAAATACAATTGGTAGACCAAGAGTATCCTGTGGAGCAGACCAAATTTGGGTGGCAAGGACAACACCAACCATAGGGAAGTTATACTTTCTTAAACCTCAGCAAAAGCTTACATAGCTCTTTATAATTCAGTCTTTGTACCCTGTTTTATGCATTCCTAAATGCACCAGGCCTGGTCTCTGTTTGCTCACACAGATCTCCCATTTTTGAAACTAGGCCTGTAAGGTATGAATAAGCTGGAACTGGCTTGTTTTCATTTGCAGTTCCAGGTTTCATACCAGAGCTTCAGGGGATTAGCAAGGTGCCAGGCTATATGGATAACAAATTCTTGCATTACTGGTTTCATTTTCCAGTTTTAAGACAGGAGATTTCCTTCCCTTCCCTTCCCTTCCCTTCCCTTCCCTTCCCTTCCCTTCCCTTCCCTTCCCTTCCCTTCCCTTCCCTTCCCTTCCCTTCCCTTCCCTTCCCTTCCCTTCCCTTCCCTTCCCTTCCCTTCCCTTCCCTTCCCTTCCCTTCCCTTCCCTTCCCTTCCCTTCCCTTCCCTTCCCTTCCCTTCCCTTCCCTTCCCTTCCCTTCCCTTCCCTTCCCTTCCCTTCCCTTCCCTTCCCCCTTTTCCCTTCCCCCTTCCCCCTTTTCCCTTCCCCCTTCCCCCTTTTCCCTTTTTCCTTCCCCCTTTTCCCTTTTTCCTTCCCCCTTTTCCCTTTTCCCTTTTCCCTTCCTCTTCCTCTTCCTTCCTTTCCTTGGTTTTGTTAAGGGTCTTCAAGTAGTGGATTGTTCTGTTTTTTGTGTTTGTTTTTTTTTAAATACTAATGAAATCCCTTCTGATCAAAATAAAACTAATTATCATCAAAATTATCATTATTATCAAAACTAATTATCAGTATGGTTGTATTAGTAGTCAAACCCCATTCTCCTTTCCACTGATGGAAATCCAGTTCACTTTTGCTGAAAACAAGGTTCAGCCTAATGTAAGGAGAGTATGATTTTGAGAAACAATTTTTCTTTAAACACAGCATAATTCATATGAACGTCTTCCACCTCCTATGATAGCATTTCTGTCATTCAATTTCCTGCTTTTCCTTCATCGCTTTGTTGTACTTGGTGTAACAATAAGCAGCTGAATATATCTGTCTTTGGATGGATTCATCTCTTCAGGCTGTTTACAGATGAGACCTTTTTTCTCCCGTCCAAAGCTTCTATTCTACACTTACTTTTTAGGGTCATCCTGTAGCCATTTGACAGAGGCTGGTAAGGAGTTTCTCTGGGATGGTGTATTGTCCTCATTCTGCACAATGTGGCAAGTCCAAGCATTTTAAACTACTTGCCAATTTTACATGTCTGAAGTTAAGAGTGATGACTAAGTCACCTTTAAGTGACAGAACTGATCCTAAGCCACTGATTCAACCCAACATAGCATTTTTTTTTTCCTCAGTAAAGAAGCAGAATTCAGCCTGGCATTACGATTATGTGCTCTTCTATTCAATGTCTCCTTTTCCCTAAGCATACAAAGTTGTTTTCATGTGATATGGAGAGAAAAGTTTAATAAATCACACAAAAGCACTGTTTTCTACTTCATATTTTTCAAATAAACTCTGCAGAAAACCTGGGTAAACAAGGCTTTTTTTTTTCTTTCTTTCTTTCTTTCTTTTTTTTTTTTTTTTTTTTCCCTGAATCAGGTCTTGTTTATAAGAAAATGAAATGTTCCCCCCAGATTACTGATGAATAATAAATCGCGTTACTTGCTCTAGGTGTATGACCTTGCAACATTCATTTCTGTTAGCTGTTTATGTCTTATTTTATTCTGGTTTGTTACTTGCCTGTGGAGAGGCTTTTCTTACATTTTATATATTTTGAAAGAAACGGTGTTTATGTGCACACTTAATAAAAAATTGCTGTCATTCTACCCAATATACAGCAAGATTTTACTAAGACAAAATAGGTCAGAATCTCATTTCTTGATATGGCAATTAACATCTAGATTAGCATGTTGCATTTTTAACCTTCAGAATTTTCTTCATACAAAAGTAAATCTTAAGTTTTGTCATACCTTATAATTGCTCTGACAAAAACATTCACAGTGACATGAGTGGTGGCTTTGGCTACCAAGACAGATTTTCATAATAATGAGTTTTTTCCTGTAGGGGGCTGTGAACTGCTAATTAGCATCTATGACCCAATATTCTCAGCAAATAAGAGTAATAGCAGTAATTTCTAGCTTTATGCAGGGTGCAAGTCTAATATTACCAGCACTTCTGTTTCATTTGTAATTAACTGCAAGCAATTATTATAGAGTCAAGGAAGTATATCCTAATGCTCGTAGGTAATAAAAAAAATTGAAATGATGTTTGTAAAACTCATATGTTTCATGCTGGGTGCACTGATTTCTTTTAGAGAACTGTGATTATGTGCCTATCAATTAAAAATTCTTCTTGAATGTTTCTTTACATTGATATGCTTTTGAATGTTGATGTATAAGTAGCTCATCCTCAGTTTCTCTTCCTTTTTAAAAATGCTATCCTTGAAATTTCAATTAATATTTTGACTGCAAGACCATGATGAATACTTAATCTGGCTACTCAACCTCAACATAAGATTTAGATGGTACTGAAAGAAATTGTTTACGCTTGATTTTATGAGGTCTGTAGCTTCGACCTATTAGAACTGTGACCCACAAGGCTGGTGACAGTGTTTGCGTAGCATCACTGACTTTCCTAAACAAAGATTAAACCTGATGTTTCTTTTAGTCAGTAAAATAAGGATTTCATCAAATTAACTTAATTTTCACTGATTTTATTTTATTTTATTTTATTTTATTTTATTTTATTTTATTTTATTTATTTATTTATTTATTTATTTATTTTTCATTGGGAACAGTTATGAAATAGCAGCTAAAGGTGGTAATTTCATAGTCACTGGAATGGTACTGTGCCTTGTCTTTGCTTTGAATATAGACCTGGGCTGTTTACTCAGAAATCAAATGCACTTATCTTTTAGGATCTATGATGTTTAAACAATTTTAAACATATGTGGATATAGAATTTTCCTGGACCATAAAAACCATAGTGCTGATTCTAAGGGGCTTGGCATGGCTTCGGCTATGATTCAGTTCAATGAAGTTTGTTCAACATTTCTTAGGACTGTCATTCAAGAGATCTGGAAGGCAATGAGTTGATATCTTTACAGAAGTCACGGACTGTGAAAAAAGTTATAGGCTTAATAAACAGCTTTTCATCACACATAATGTCATAATGACTCATTTGTGCAGCTGGTTGAAAATAAAGCTGAAGGAGGTGAATGAAAAAAAAATATTTTTTGCTTCATGTTAGTTGTTTCTTTTTTTCAAGTCTCTATCTATCCCACTAACCACTGTTGGTATTGCACATAGCAATACCTCTTAATTAATCCATCCAAATGCACTTATCTGAACATAAATGAGAAATTGTCCAAAGTTCATCCTGCCAGCCATCACTAGGATCTCTAACAGACTCTGTTTCTTTTAATCATTGAATCAGTTTAGACCAGATTCATCAAACAGACTAATTTATTTGGTCAACATGTCAGTCTGAAAATATGATAAAATATATTGATTGCATAACAACCCATGCTGACATCCATCTATCCAGAAGCCTAGCTCCAAGAGCAGTTTCACAGCTTCCTGTAATATATATTTAAACAACTCCTTGTACTTTGTATCACAGATTTTCTTATTGGTTATTGTCTTCGGTCATGTGCCTATTATTTATTTCTAATTGAGTAATTAATTTGGCCATACTCATAAAATTAGCAAAAGTTTGTCATTGTTGTTTTTACCTGGTACTACTATATTTTGACTTTTCAAGCCATGCACCTTTATCATACAGTAACAGACATTTATTTTTGAAATCACCAGCTGAGAAACAGAGCAGTTATGGATTACATGCAACTGATGCAACTGGTTAAAGCAACTACACCTACCCAGGCAGAATTTTGGTTGATGCACTTACCTTTAAAGATACATCCTACATTATCTCATCACCAGTCTGCATAATGTTATCAGCACTCTTAGAAAACATTTCCAATGGTCTATATCTGCAGAATAGGCAGTATCCTTCTTGCAGAAATGGTCTGGGATTAGAGAAATTAAGAGAGATCAGGTCTAGTCCAGTATTATAACCTGTGAATGAGAGGTTCACCTTAGAATATAGCATCTGTAACTAGAATATAGCATTATGTAACTATAATTTACTTGAATATCTTTGTTTTGTTGCCATACATTTGAAAATGCTATCACAAAGTTCAATGTTTAGCAAGTTTCATGGGAACGGTTTCTTGTCCCTAATGTACTTAATATTTTTATTTATGACCTGGAAACAAATATTAACTCTTCAGTGCTGAAACTGCTAGGCTGCCAAATGATTGGGAAAATAAGTAAGCAGTCAAGAACACCCTTGACATTGCATGATATTTGGCTTCAAATATCACAGTATGAAATCAGTCTAGGTGTCAGCATGCAATGCTGTTGCAAGAAAGAAAAGGAATTTGTGGATCTGTAAGAGAATGGTTAAATTATTTCAGCATATATTTTCATTTAAATCTAAGCAAATTTAAATATGACCTGCCAAGTACAAAAAAAAAAAAAAAAAAAAAAAAAAGGCTGGGCAGAGAATAGATTGAGTGCAGCCCTAAAGAGAAGAACCTGGGAAGGTTGATTTCAAGAAGGAAATCTTAATGACACAGGAGCGGTCTGTCCCCACGTGCCCAAAGACAAGCTGGCATGGAAGACCGGCCTGGTTGAACAGAGGATTGTGGCTTGAGCTTAGGAGAAAAACGAGGGTTTGCAATCTTTGGAAAAGAGGGTGGGTCACTCAGGAGGAACATAAGGATGTTGCAAGGCTGTGCAGCGACAAAATTAGAAAGGCCAAAGCTCATCTGGAGCTCAATCTGGCTACTGCCATTAAAGACAACAAAAAATATTTTTACAAATACATTAATGCAAAACGGAAGACTAAGGAGAATCTCCAGCCTTTACTGGATGTGGGGGGGGAAACTTAGTTACAAAAGATGAGGAAAAGGCGGAGGTGCTTAATGTCTTCTTTGCCTCAGTCTTTAGCAGCAAAACCAGTTGCTTTCTGGATACCCAGTACCCTGAGCTGGTGTAAGGGGATGGGGAGCAGGATGTGGCCCTCACTATCCATGAGGAAATGCTTGGCGACCTGCTACAGCACTTGGATATGCACAAGTCGATGGGGCCAGATGGGATCCACCCGAGGATACTGAGAGAACTGGCAGAGGAGCTGGCCAAGCCACTTTACATCATTTATGAACAGCCCTGGCTATAGGGGGAAGTCCCTGTCGACTGGCGGCTAGCAAATGTGACGCCCATCTACAAGAAGGTCAGGAGGGTAGACCCGGGGAACTATAGGCCTGTCAGTTTGACCTCAGTGCTAAACTCATGGAACAAATTATCTTGAGTGTTATCACATGGCACTTACAGGGCAACCAGGTGATCAGGCCCAGTCAGCATGGGTTTATGAAAGGCAGGTCCTGCTTGACGAACCTGATCTCCTTCTATGGCTAAAAACAAAGTGTTCAGCTCAGTCACCCCTAACTGACCCCACTTCTGCATCTTAATCATATCCTGCATGTGCAACCTTATACAAAGCCAAGCTTTTCCAGTAATCGGTTAGGCAGGATCAAGGCTGGGGTTCTTGCTAAAGCTCAGTGGAAAGGTTTGGTGGAGATTGCCATTGTCCCACCCAGCTGTTCTTGCAGACATAGAGTGAAGCACAGTTCTCCATGGGCTCTCTTCTTGCACCAGGGAAGGTGTAACTCCTGAGTGTAACTCCTGTCTTTACAGTACATGATCTGTTATTCTATAGTCCATATAACATTGGATTGGCTTGCTGGCTGAACTCAAAGTGTACAAGTCACTACCACCATTTTATCCATCCCGTAGCTAAAATCAAATTACATTAGTATGCAGGAGAGCATTTTTCATCTAATGAAAGCAATATGGTTTTAATACAGTGGATTCTATAGCTGATTTATCTCCCCCAGATTTCTTTCAGATTCATCAATATTAGAATTCTTAACCCAAGTTAATTGATTTTCATGTAACTTATGTTACATGAAAACAAATCTATGAAGGTACTTCATAGGTGCTTCACAAATGCTTGTTCCTCCAAGGATTTGTTTTATAGTTCCATTTGATTGTAACAGAACTTGTCTGTGTTCTCAGATACATAGAATGGGTCACAGTTAAGGCTGTATGGATTTTTGGAGCTAAAGAACTTTAGAAGTCAACCAAAGAGAGGGCAATAAGGACATTGTTTCTATGAATTTGAGTACATAATTATGAAAGCCTTGAAAACTTCCTAAGACAAAACATCTTTAACAAATCAAAGGAGAGTTTTCTGCCTCTTTTAAAGGAACTTAATGCTAAAAAATCAAGTTGTGTCTACCCTGGAGGACAGTGTATTAACTGCAGAACTAGTCAAATAGTTACATCCTGAGAGAATAAAGAAATCTGAGCAACTCAGAAAACAGATTATTTTAGCTATATTCTCTGGATTCTTTACTTTTCTTAACACCCATTTAACTCCAGTAACAAATGAGCACTGATGAGAAATGATGTCTTTGTTAAAGATTCAATACCCCTTGAGAGCTCCAAATAAGCATCTGAAATTCCCCAAGAAAGTTCTTCCACAAACAAAAGGTTAATTACATTTTAGTGGGTATCTCTGGGTGAAGGCTATTTTTCTGCCATGCAATTACAATAAGAGTAAATTGAAGGGTTTCAGGATTTCAGGGGTTTGACTGATGTGTTCATTAATTCACCTTTTCAAACTGAGGAGGAATCAAGTTTTAAATATTTTATTAATCATTTGCATTTTTCTTGAGGTCATTTTTCTATTGTTCCTTTGTTTGATTGATTGGTACCTGGTGGCTGGATCAAGATACCAAAGTCCTTTTTTTTTGGTCCTGATTTTTTAAAGAAAATAAGTTTGTGTATTCAAAGAGTTGGGATGGATTTTTTCTTGCATGTAACTCTTGAAATGTTTGGCTGCTTTCAACCAAATTGGACAGAATTGTGAAGGTTTTGCATAAGTTCTGTTCCAACAGCTTCTGAGAAATTAGGTGGCCAGGTAGGAAAGGGAAACACTGTTAATACTGTTTATACCCAAATGCAGGAAAGGCTGCATTAAAATTTTTTTTTTTCCTTTTTTTTTTTTTTTCTTCACACTGAGATTTCACACTGAGTTCACACAGAAAACACAGACAAGGTGTTACCAAAATCACCTCTTGATTAGATACCAGAGACTGCTTTGAGGGATGCAAATCTGTAGGAAACCAAACTGTTATCTGTGATGCACACACGCCTGTTTGTTTTTTCTGGGGGGAGAGGGGCAGGGGAAGGATGACCCAAAAGAAAAGGAAAACAATACATGGGCAATGGGATTACAGTTCATATGCTCATCAGCTGACAGATCTCAAGCTCTAAAATAAAAGTTACTTTCCCTCAGGTAAAAACTATGCAACACCCACATTAGACTTCCCATCTAGCAACTTGGTGCTGAATAACGGAACATCAGCTGGCGCTTGCACATTATGTGAAGTTGCTACATGAGGACACGTACATGGGTGAAGTTCCCACTTAGGTCTGGCATAAAGCCAACCACCATCACATCTGTCACAGCTGTGGGTTTAGTCTGTGGTCAGGGTCTCACTTACCATTTCCTGATGACAGTCTTCAGGTTAGCATATCATTAAGGTGATCTGGCAGTTCTCCCTCCAATTTCACCTGCTGATTGCTTTGACAAAGTAAACAAAAAGAATTAGTTCGTTCTCCAGGTAAGGTTGATATATCCATACATGAGTTTGCTCCTGCTGCCTGTGTCTACAGAGAGGAGCAAGTCTGACTCATTAAACCACTGAAAAGCCAGTCAAAACACAGGTCCTCTCCAACTATTCCTTTTTCCCCCTAAGAATTACCTACATGTCTAGAAACATAAGGATGCTTGTGAGCAAGTAGCTGCAGAAGAGTCACATAGGAGAGGTGACTGCCCAGGAATACTTCAGGTGATCAGTTTGAGCCAAGGAACCAAAGAAATAAGTGATGGTATTCAAGAACAGAAGAGCAGCATCAATATTTTCAGAAATCAGAGTCTAATGTTCTGGGAATTGTACTAACATACAGTAAGAGTAATATTCAAAATCATTCATCTTCTTTAAAGTGCAAGAAGCAATATTTAGGTAACAATCATGAGATCCTTCCATTCTGCACCAATTTGCTGACTTCCCTGGTTGGGTGGCCTGGGAATGTCTGGCATTAGTCTGGAGAATCTTCAAGCCTAGACGTGGAAACCTACATCTGAGGGGATCCCAGAGGGGACTCTTCTGAAATCACTTCACTCAGGATACATTTGCTCCAATTTTCTAAGCAAGTGGCTTGGAGGAGGTCCCAGGCTTGTGCCAGTCCCCAAACAGCTTACTAAGTCTCAGGAGGAGGAGATGCCAGTAAAAATTATGTCTGTTTTCCAGACCATGGGCTCTGATTGAGGGAAATGTTTAAATGTGTGCTTTCAGTAATAGAGAAAACTAGCATATAGCAACATGCTGCCCTGCATGGCAGGAACACAGTCCAACTGGGCTGGATTCTATGAGGGATGAGATGTTTTTCCTAGGTAGTGCTTCCTTTTGTTCACTAAAAGCCGAGAGTTGAAGGGAGGGAAAAGGGAGAGAGGAGTTACTGTCTCTCCGTTTGAAGATGTTAAAAGATCATGTTTTGATGTTGCATTTTGAAATAAGAGGATTCCCTTTGACACTGTAAAATGTGCCGTAAAAATGACACTACTATTTATTGCAAAGCATTAACAAAGACTTTATGTCTATTATTTAACAAATGAAAATGTTAGCTATCTACCGCTCTCTTGGCGGAGTTATGTGGAAATTGAAATCTATGACTGTCCTTTACCAACTTAAGTCCACATGGTTCACTTTCATAAGGATCGTGGAAAAAAAGAAAGGCACCAGTGTAAAATACTTTATCAGATGCTGACCTTCTGGCATGAAGTCAGAACCATCTTGTGGGAAAATGAATAATTCTTAGCTCTCAGTCTCATTTTTCCTGATGCTGTTCATAGACTTGTTCTACCTCCCTGCTCTTGCTAAGCTTTTATTTCATGCAGGACTTGCAAAGGATATCAGGCGTCCATTACATTTATTCCCTTATGTTTTTACAGATACATATATAAATATACATACATAAACCCCCAAGTCTAATAATTAGTTCTCCTTATGGCAGCATGAGCACTTGTTCCAACTCAGTCTGCTGAAATCATTAAAAAAGTCTCTCTGCCAAGTGAAGCCATGTTTAGTCAAAAACTTTTCCTAATATATCTAAAACAAAACATACACAAGAAGTACATAAGCCTGAACAAAGCCTCCAACTGCTAAAAGACAAGAAAGACAAGAACCATCCAGAAGAAACCAAGTCTTGGATTCTATTTTATCAAGATGTATAATTTTTCTCCTTGGTGTACAAAAGTCTCATCAGAGACTCCAATCAGATTTATAGGTTTCCCACAACTGTATAAGCAAGTAAGTAGCACTAAAGCAGACTTTGTCTAGCCCAGGACAGAAATTACATTGCAACTGTAAAGGCATAGGAAATTAGTACAAAGTCATTATCAGACACATATTACAAATTCAATATGTGTTGCACATAAAATATGCATGATTTCTCCTTACTGTATATCATGTACCAAAAATATAATGTGTTTCTGAGGCAAGAATGAATTTAAAATGAAATATTTTATTGAGAAAAAAAAAAAAAAAAAAAAAAAACGCACACCACAACCACTTCTCCTGATATAGGTAAGTGGAATTTAAAATTGAAAATATTTGACAACCATCCATTAAAGCACACTTTGAAATATTCTTAGAATCCAAATTTCCTGCCAGGGAAGTGAAGTAAAGTTAAATAACCTAAGCAGGAAGCTTGCCTGGTAGACACTATTTACCACTAGAAATTTTTATGACATGAGAAGATGATAGTTTGCAAGGTAAACACTCACAGTCTCAAGTCTGGAGCAGTACAGACAGCATGCAAAATGCAAAAGTGCACTATTTATTTGCTTGGAAGAGCAAAGAGCATGTCCATTAAAAATAAGATGATAGGAAGTGAAAAGGGCATAGTCTTGGAAAAGTTTGGTCAATATTTTGTGATTGTGTTTTGTTTGTTTGTTTCTTTGTTTTTACTAAAATGAAACTTTCTGGAGGGTTTACCTGTTTTTCTGGTTCTTATTCTAACAGGAATTGCAAGGGTCTGAAAGGGGGCAGAGCAGTTATTCCAGGCACATGTGGGACAGATGGCATATGCCCACCTTGTGCTACATCGCCAGGCAGCATTGGGGCAGAAACCTCAGCTGCTCTATTTTATCCCAAGAGTTGTGTTGGCACTTGATATAAACAGATTCAAGTGCTGCAAAGGGAGAGCTATGAACTTGTAAGGTTGGAACATAAATCTAAGCCAGTTCCTCTTACAGAGAAGTTGCCATAGGAAAATACCCAAAAGGCAAGAGCAAATATGGACTAAAAGTTGCTTCCTATAAGAGAGCTAGGCAATACTTCTCTATATTAGAGGAAATTTGTTCAAAAAATTAAAAAAAAAAAGAGAAACAAACTAAAAATGCAAAACGACTACCAACAAAACCAACCAACCAACCAAACAAGAAAAGCCTTGAAAGTAGTCAGAGAAAACAGAGAAAAGTAGAAATGGGAATAATTGAAGTGACCACAAGCAAACTGTAGAAAATAAGAATTAAAAATAGAATAGGCCATACAGGCAGCAGTGTCCTGTTCTGGGCGCCCCAGTATAAGAGGGACATGGAGCTACTGGAGAGGGTCCAGCAGAGGGCTATGAAGATGCTGAAAGAACTGAGGCCTTCCTATGAAGAAAGGCTGAGGACTGAGACAATTCAACCTGGAGAAGAGGAGGCTCAAGAGGATCTCATCACTGTCTGCAAATCCCTGAAGGGAGGGTGCAGGGAGGATGGAGCCAGGCTGTGTGCAGTGGTGCCCAGTGCCAGGACAGGAGGCCCTGGGCACAACCTGGCCCCCAGGAGGCTCCCGCTGAGCACCAGGAGCCCTTCTGTGCTGTGCAGGTGACGGAGCCCTGGCACAGGCTGCCCAGAGGCTGTGGGGTCTCCTCCTTGGAGCCCTTCAGCAGCCGCCTGGACGTGGTGCTGGGCACCCTGCTCTGGGTGTCCCTGCTTGGGCACGGGTGGCACCGGCTGGCTCCAGAGGGCCCTGCCAGCCTCAGACACTCTGGAACTCTGTGATTCTGTGTACAGGACATTTTCTTATATCTGTCCCTACCAGTCCTATACTTGTGCCCTCACAGCCCACAGCACAGGTATATTTGTGGGGTTACCTGTGATTCTGGGTGTCATTTCCACCCCCCCCCCCCCCGCCCCGGCTGGTGCTATTATAGACACATAAGCATGCATCACTTGTTTACCTCTTCCTGGAGCGAACTGATGGAGCCACAACTCCAGAGCACATTGTCCTTCCTGGGGTTGGGAAAGGCTTTAAGTATCACATCTTGTGAAATACATCACTCTGTCAAGACTTGTGTCTGCCTACATAGGAAAGAGTGCTGCCTAAGTGCAGAGGAAGTTAATTATGCACAGAATAATTAATAGCAATTTACTTAGCGCATCTATATACTTACTTGCAGAAATAGGAAACACACTTGAAGTGCTCTTGTTAGTTTGAGAGAAAGCCCGCTTTAACCAGTGCTCTTCCACCCACGGGCTGGCAATGCAGGGAATCTGTGATCAGTGGAATTTGGTCAAATTAAAAAAAAAAAAAAAAAAAAAAAAAAAAAGTGATCACTGGGCAGTATGCACCTTAATTGATTTGTAGGTTTGGATTTACAAGTCAGTTGTGTTTTATTAACAAATACATAGGCTTATGCTGTGTGATTGCTCACCCTGATAATGGACTGGGTGCTGGAGAGCACTCGCCCTGCACCATTTTTCTTACCATCTTCAGTCTAAAAGTTAACAGTTCATGTCTCTGAATACTTGTTAACAACCAACTCTCCAAACATGCATTCAGGAAACCTTGGCAGATTGCAGTTGTTCACGGCCTTTGCAGGAATTATCAAAACTGTCAGTATGACTGTTATTAACATAACAATATCAGAAAGGATCCGAGTTACAGCAGTGATGTGAGGCCTGGCCAGAGCATGCTCCCAGTTGTATAGCTCTTACAAGGAGCAGCAATCCTATTATTTTGTCACAGAGGTTGGAACATGTAACTGAAAAAAGCCGAGATACCAATCTCAGTAAATATTTTCCATAAGAACAGGCTTCCCCCCCCCCTTTCTCTGGAAATACGTATAAGGTGAGAAGTGAATGTACTCTCATTTACAGTGTTGTCTGAGTAATTTTCTTTGCAGATCCACCTTAAATCTTTTTTTTTTTTTTTTTTTTTTTTTTTTATTCCCTTAAAGCTGCACATCCCAGCTGGCATGTCCCAATCCTATAAACGTCTCAATATAATACACCATCATTGTCTGATGTATGGGCTTCCATTTGGTGCACCATGTCCAAAGAACATTTCTTTATGCTCGAATGACTCATCTATGAGGAGATTAATCTCTCTGGGGGAGAAATTGGTGCCTCTCCTGTGGAAGCAAGTTGCTATGCACACATTAGCTGCAGATCTCACTTGTGCTCTTAATATTCAGGGTACAGCTTCGATCTGTCGTAAAAATCCTTTTGTCCTTTCCTAAGTTAGTGCCATTCTTCAGCTTGCAAAGCAAAAGAGAAAATTTAAAGCTAATCTTTAAAATAATACAGTGAGGTAGCACACTCAATGATACCATGCATTTTTAACTTGTAAGCCTCTTTGCCATTCTTTCTGGGTGTCAGGTAGTCTTTCTTACCCTTTTCTTCAGCCTGCATCTCTTTGCAAGAAGATACAAAAGGCTGGCTTCACTAAGTGAAGAGAGCATCAGTGTTGATTTAGATCATTTCTGATTCTCAAAGAGGCGAGGGTTAAGCCTATACCATTTTGATTGCTGGCAAAGCAATATTTAACAGGAAACTTCTGTGTTCAAGATAAATGAAAGCGCAACAAGCATGTATCACTCGATATACATTATCACTTTCTTGTTGGCTAGGAAATAAAACTTCTGTTCCAAATGTTTTCAGCAACATAAAAAACTTCTTGAGAGCTTTCTTACTCCTTCTGTATGCTTGCAACCCCCCATCACATCCAGTGAGCACTGGTAGAAAGTAATAAGGACAAGTAATGTTATACCTAAACTTGCAGATAGATTAATTCACACTGCAAAGTGCAATTTAAAAGATCAAGCAGAGTGTTGCCTGCAAAAGGAGGCCTTATCTAAGGAATTACCTTTAAAGTCACATATTTAGCTTTATGCAGCTTTGTCTTTTATTGAAACCTGTCAAAAACCTGGGGCTGTCAGAGCAACTGCCAGTAAGCAATCTAGAGCTATTAATTAGTACATCCTTGTTTTCTCCACAACAAACATTTTAATTTGTCCTCTAAACAGTGTTCATGATATTAGCCCTTTGCTCTTGCTTTATTTTTGTCTGTGTGATATACATTACACATGAGAGAGTCCTATGTCCATATGTCCACAAATTGCAGTGGACATATGGCAGCATACAGAAAAGAGGTCTTTTACATTTTGCATACAGAAGCCCTTGCAACTATTATCATGGAGACATTACAGCATCCCTTTATGTCATGTTGCTATTTAGTCAAGTTTGTGTCATGTATTTGAACCTTCTCAGCTGGCTTGATTTCTTTTAATTGTAGGCATCGGGTTAGTCTGCTTGTAACAAGCAATGTGTGGAAATTGCCCTAGTAATAATTTCTGCAGCAAACATCATTTAGTTGATCAAGAAGAAATGTTTGTTATAATTGCAGTAGAGAACAATAAAATGTTGTATTTTTAGACATGTATTGAATGTTATTTGTCAATAGTTCTCTACCTGATGAAAACATATTTAGGCAGAGAATCGCCAAAGACAACAGAGAAAACAGGCCACAAGAAGTATTTACGTTCCATTTTCTGTAAAATCAGTTAAAATAGCAGGTTGGTTTGAGATGTCCAGCTTTTTCAATACAAACCATTGGAATTTCATGTAAACAAGGAATATTTTAGGAAGGGATGGACAAAGATTCTGATTTTAAGACATTCAGGTAAAATTAAATCTCAAGGAATAAGTAAACTGTTCCTTCCCAGACAGCCCAAAGTAGCCAGCGCTATTTTTCATATCACTAATAGACACTGATGGGCCATGCTCAGAAGTGATATTTGTATGGGTGTGGAAGCCAGTGGATGTAGATTCACATGGGTAGTGCTGATAGGGAACTTCCTACCCACCCACTATTGTTTTATTCTCAACATTTTCCATGATTTTTATTTTTTCTTTTTTAAATAAATAATTTTGTTCTCAAAATATTCTGAGTGATAAATGAGAAAGCCAGAAGATTATAACTGCATAGGACACATTTTGCACTAAGATATGCTGTAAGGGCAGGATTCAGCTCAGCTCACTCTAGCTGCCTAAAGATATCAGACATGGATTATTGTTCATGGAGTGTGCTTTTTTAGGCGACTTCAGAGTTCTCACCCATTTTAAGAAGCGAATTGCTGCTGGAGGTGTTTATCTCTCCCCAAAGTCTATAGAAATAATGTAAATAATGAGCCAGCTTAATTACCTACACAGCTAACACTGTCATCTTACATTGCAGATGTCAGGCAAGAGGAACCACACTTTCAAGATAAAGTTTCTGTTTCAGCTCTTCTGCTGTTTCTGGTGGCAAAGCAGGGCAAAGGAGGAGAAACATCACTGCACACCTATTACTCCTGCGCCAAGCTGGCGTGGGAGGAAAGATCTGAGAGCCTTAATAGTGCCCAAGCCCTGTGCAGACAGACAGACTGACGACAGCTCTGTGCCTCCCACATTGTGGGTACCTACTTGTAGAAGGTATAACCAATCTGGTTTCCTAAGGTTAAGCAATAAAGGTTCTGAATATCAAGGTTAAGTAATAAACACAAAGCAAAGGGAAAGTATTCCCTCAATTCTTGAATAAAACATTCCAAGAAAGTGCAGTGCTAATGGATTTGAAAAAATAAGCACTATGTAGCAACATCTCCTCAAGCGCAAGTACCGTCGCGCACACTTATTGGTTTAAATTTTATGCAGCTTCACCCCATGCATTTCAGATGAGAGTGATAATGTACCTCTCGGATCTTTTTCCTTCCTTGCTGTAGGTACAAGGGGCTGCTCTTTCCCTTGTGCTTATTAAAGCATTGCCTTCCAAGCAAATGAGAAGGACAGTTGCCAGCTATTATAAGCATGGATTAAAACTACTTTTCATGTGCCCAGTTACAATAGTTACCTGGCAACAAGTATTCCTGTTCCTTTCTTCTCCCCAAACCTGTACTGTATGCAAACAAACAAGAAAAAAAATACAACCCCAACAACAAAAAATACCAAAAGCAACAACAAAAACAATAAAACAACCCAACACATGAGTACTGAATTAATTCCCAAACTGAATGTAAAACCCCTAACAAGGTGAATTTCTTGGCTGGGATTGGGGGTGTTGCTCCATCAACTCCAGCCAGTTCCACAAGGACCACACTGCTTCCAAAGGCTTTCCATTGCTTCTCCCCAGCTATAGGTCTATGGTATGGCAATAAAAAGCATGACAGCAAGAAGGCAGGATAAGTGATCAGGAATGAACCTGAAGTCCTGTTAGCTTTAGAGAACCAGGTCAATGTTTGCAGTCCTCAACCCAGCGTGTAGCTGCCTGTTCTCGCCTTTCTGCCTAATTCATTAGGCTTTAACCTGGTGGACTGTGAATTTATACGAGGGTTATAGCAGAAAAGTGCACGGGCTCACTTGTGCAATCCAAATGATATGCAGACTCTCCAGTGAATTGGTATCTTACATGGCAGCATACCTAGATGAGGACCTAGAGCAGGTCTTGTGATTTCACTGGTCAATCTTCATGCTTTAATCAAGAGAGAGAAGTTTTTTGTTTGTTTGTTTGTTTAAACCTGGTAAGACTTTAGCTTCCTGTTTTTAAGATCTGAGAAATACCATGATGTAAAACAGCCACAGCCTTCCCATATTTGCTTACAACTACAAAGAAGACTCTAAGGCTAAGGACAGAATGGGAGTACAATGTACCTACATTTAAAAAGTAACACAAACCAATAAATAAATAAATAAATAGAGAAAATCAATCCTGTTGCAGACTGAGCTCAACATACATGCCAGAAGGTTCCTTAAAGCTTTGGGAGTGTGGGACAGAACAGGCTCTTATCTGCTGTCACATCATAAAAACGTGTTTGTGCGCAGTTGTACAGACATACAAATATAAACAGCAACAAGCATCACACCCTTATGTCCAAGCTTATTCCTCTTCTCACACAAGCCCAGAGATCCCATTTCTAGTCCCAAATGTCTTTGTTTTGTAGCAATTTCACTTGGACAGATGAGGAGGCAGGTAGCCAAAGGAACCTCAGTGGGAAAGAAGGTTAAAGACTTGCCCATCACAGGTTGCCTGCACATCAGAAGGTAAACCCCTGTTCTCTGCTGACATGTGTTTAGATGATTCTTCATGAACTCCAGTTTGGTCCAGTGAATGCTTTTCTTACCTAGTCTGTACCTGTAGACTACCACTTCTTAAATCAATTCATTGTTAAAATTGCAGTTTTCATTCAATTTTCTCTCCACCACACATCTGCAAAACAGTCCTTCTCTTGGGAATTGTAGGAATTCCAGTTTCCATAGAGTTTTGTATCTCCCTTTTTCCTTCATTGCATTACCTCTGTCCTTTTATATTATTTTCTATGTTGTCAATCTGTCTTTTGCATCCTTTGGGCAGTCTCTTTGCTCCCCTCTTTCTTTCCCACTGCCCAGAGTCCCTATAAGCTTTTTTTTTTCTGCTGTCTTTCTCACACCCTCAGCATCCTTCCTCCTCCACAGCTGAATCCATCTTTTGTTGCCTAGTGTTTGCTTTTCTAGCCACTCTTCTCAGCGAGTTTCTGTTTCCTACTGCCATCCACAGCTCATGGACAGGCACTGATGGGATGCATGGACATCATACACCTATAGGCACTTCTGGGATGACATGGACAACCCCATTGCATACAGCAAACCACAGAAGGCTGGCAATAAATCTCAGCAACATCATTGACATCCTCAACCTGACCCCTAAGGTGACACTTCCCTATACCAAGTTGTGGAGCCCAAACACCTCCAGCATGGTGAGTAGGCAATGCAAGGGTGCGTGGGGAGGAAAGGCATCCTACCTCACTGCTGCACTATAATCAGAGGGCAACGACCTCACAGCTGCGAACTATAACCTTTTAGAAAGTGTTTAATGCAGTATTTATGGCAGCCATTATTTTTACAGTGTTTCCACTTTGAGAAGGAAAGCAGAGCAAAATGTTTACAACAGCTTAGCAAAATGAACCCCACAGGTGAGGTGAGGCACGGTGCTAACCTGGGCCGGCCTGGACCACCTGGCAGCCCATGACCTGCCACCGATGGGAATCAAAGTGGGGTGGTGGAAATGGGCCCTCCCGTGGGAAGGAAAAAGTTTCTTCCCCTGCTTCAGTTTTTGTTTGTTTCTTTAAGGAACAGACTGTTTCAGAAAAATAAACACACAGAAGGGCTCAGGGCAAAGATACATTTTGTATACAGCTTTAATGAAAACATGTTTTTCTTGTTAACACCTTGTTATATCCTAAAATCACAATACAGAAAAAACTGTGAATAAGGCTGTGTGCATAGACATCTCAGATTTTTAATGAAATTCACCAACCAGCAGAGCTTCCCCCACATGCCTGCCGCTACCACAGCACCCACAGCTCTCAGCGTGCATGAACCTGGTTGATGCTACCTGCGTGCTCGCCCTACCCGCGGCAAACGCTGCTCCAGAACAGGTTTGTGGCACTCAGCTGTCCTCACCAGGTTGAAAAGAGCACGACAGTGAGATGTAGCTGTCAAAACTGCACGGTGGGAATGTTATTTTTCATTAGTGACCGCTCCTGCAGTCTAACAGTGTGCTTTTGTACAAGTCAGAAGCATCAGTCTGTAGGCTGGCTAAATACGAGAATCTCTCAGCATCTCATAGTTTGGGATGGGTTTTTGCTTCTCCACATTATGATTAATCCATTGGCAAGCCAACACCATCAGAAGCTTTTATCCAAGCAACTTCACAAAGCCCTTTAGGACTCAACGTAGTGTGCTCCATCCAGGAAATGATATTTTTGCTTCAAAAGAATTCAGCAGCCTCTCTCCAAAAAAAAAATAAAAATAATAATCATAATTTAATTCCCTGCTGAAACACATTGGCCAACACCATCGGGTTGCAGGTACTCAGGATTCACAAGACAGTTGCTGCCATGCCGAGCTTGAGAGGAAATGCCATTTGAAAAAAAAAAAAAGAAAAAAGGAAAAAAAAAAACATGACACTCTTCTCTGATAATGACCCTGCAGCGTCTCCGTTTGCTGGTAATGATGCAGAGCCACATGTCCCTGCCCACCATGAAAGAGTGACAGCCATCACAGGAGGGCTCTGGGGACAATGCTGATGCTGGCAAGCGGGCGCTGGCTGTTCCACAGGTAATGAAACCCTGCTCGTAACGAGGAGATGAGGAAAGATGGTACTGGAAATTGCTGGCGTTTGAACTCTGAAACTCAGTGGGAGGGAAAAGAGAAGCAGTTTTTGTGAAAGACCTTGTTCTCGGGAGTTTGAGAGAAAAATCTGTGCTTTGGGGCACCTGAATGCTCACTCAGATCAACTCTTGAAGAAGAAGCTTGAATTCTCTCATATATTTAGTGGCAAGAGGGGGCCTTAAAACAGGATTTAGACCCACTTTATACCACATTATTAATATCGAGAAGCCATAAAAGACCTTTAGTGTTATTGCAAATCAGACTTCGAATCCCAGCAGAGTACAAAAACTGAGGCTGAACTAGAATATCAAACCCAGACTTTGGAAAAGTTCAGAAACGAATCTCCCTTTAAAACTCTTACTCGGTTTAGAAAATAGATCAGTCATTCAATATGTGAGCTTCAATTCCCCTCAGCTTTGGGGAAATTCTCCCATTGATCTGGACTCCTCACACAACTTAACTTCTGCATAATAATTACTGCCCTTGGAACATCACTACTTTGCTGTTGGTAAGGACAAAAGAAAACTACCACAGATTTGATAGGAATCAAATATTTTGTTTCTCGAAAGGCTGTGGGTCTTTCAAACCTGAGAGAGGAGTGCCTCTGGCACAGACGGGTAGGTGCGATATACCCACTCACTCCCACTACTTCATTACAGATAGGGTAGCATTATTTTTAGCACAGCAGGTGTAGAGAGGGGTGGTTTTGAAAGAAAGAAAACAAAAATAATGAATTATTTATGCAAGTTAAATCAAAATATGCTCCATATAAATGTTTAATCAGGTTTTCACCAACTTCTCTCCATATGCTCTGCCTTGCTCAACAGCAGATTTCTAATGGAATCACTAAATATATTTTAATAGCTCTGTACATAGTATTATACAACTCAACTCCTGCCTATAGAGTTTTTCATTCAGAGGAGCCCCAGTAAGATATGCAATAAACTTGCTCTGAGTTGGCAGTTAAAGAAAAGCTTCAGTAAAAACTACTTTGGGATTTTCCTCCTACAGCCTATTTGCCACAGGAAAATGTTACGGGGGATGACACAGATGCAGCATACATAAGTGCAATCATTGCAGCAATGCACATTGGGGCAGATGAAGGCATTTGTCACATTTGAGCAATACAAGTTGCATTTGCTTGAGAACTTGCTGGTACAGCTAAGAGAGAGGTCTCCCTGGCTCTTGCATTAGAAGTCCTGAAGGCACCAAAGCCTCCACTGCTCTGTATCCATCTTTCAAAGGCATTCACATGAAATCAAAGCCAGTTTGTAGCTTATTACACCTGGCTTGCTCAGTTACCAGCTTTTACCCTGCAGGCCATGTTTTAAGAGCTCCTGAGAACTAAAAGCCAATGTCCTGGGTGGGCTGTCAGTCACCACCAGAGACAGCAGCTCCCCAACTAAACTGAAATACCTACAGAGCTCTTCTTCCTTTTCCAGAGTACCAAAAGGCTGAAATGCAAGCTCTCCCCCCCCCCCCCGCCCCCCAACCCTCCACCCCCTTCCAGAACATAAGCAATTCAATACCCCAGCTTTCCCCCAGCACTAGCCACTCTGTTTCTCGTCTTCCTTTCTATACAAAGCAGCTGGTCCCTGCAGATTAACAGGGCCCAGCTGCATCTGGTCTCCAGCCACTTAACCCCTTCTGAGCTGTTTCCTCGCCCTTGCGGAAGAAAACAGGATTGTCTGCTTTCCAGAAGCCTCCTGGGGCTTGAAGTAAGAGCATCCCTACTAGCAAAGATAGTGTGGGTTTTAAATCAGGGAGAAAAAAGCTTGCTACACTCTGAAAAGATTTTTATTTCATGTAATAAGCCCCATGCTTTACAGAGTTTAAAAGCAAGGGCATGAGAGAATTAAGCATACTTGGAAACAGTAATGTCATACCCCAGTGTACTAAGGATTTATGGATGTTATTTTATAACTTGTTGAGTTTGATGTGGAATGATCTCTGCTCTGTAACTACAGTAATTATTTCGTAAAGTACTCTATTGTTATGCTGTCACCCATTAAGCATGCTGCGTAGTGGTTAAAAAGTATTTAGACAGATTGCACACCTGTATGAAATTCTTCCAGACTTTCCAGAGGGGATGGGAGTCTGCATTCACAAGGGTTTCTTCTTACAGCTTGTGGAATCCTCAGAAACATGAGGTCAGTACTATGTAGGTATTCGTGATGGTTGCAGGATTTAGTAGCTGTTAGAGAAAGTCACAAAAACTAAACATTAGTAGTTTGTGTATGAAAATATCAGTTTATGAATTTAGACATATTTGCAATAAAATTATCTTTGCAAATTTTACATTGGCTATTTAAAAAAAAACACCTGTAATCTTATGAATGGTATTTGAAATTAGGAGTAAAGATATTAAGGTAGGGTGTGAGAGGGCTTCTTTCTTTTGAAATTTAGTAATTAAGTTTGAATTTTTTAAAATTATTTATTTAACATATCTCCAATATACCAAAGGAAGTGCAGAATAATTATGTCTAGATTAGGAAAATGACAAAGGGAAACTGGAGTTGGGAGGATAAAAATGCATTAATTTATACATTTTCTACGATTGTAAATACAGTAACCAGTTTTCTCCAAATTCTTTAGGTTGATTTCAATTAATGTTTTGATTGAAGTTTTCTTGGTAACAGTAGCTTTCAGCTCCTGTTCCCACCAAAGAATTTCCCCTTTGGAAGGCTGCTATACCCTTTCCTGGCAATTCTGGTGTGAGACAGCAATCTGCGTAATATCAGTTGTATTGCCTTCCAAGTGAGCCATCTAAAGGACACTCAGGACTCACGTAACTGCAACCAGAGCTGTTCTCCAGCTCCCCGAACAGGCACCCAGACAAGCCTGGACGCCGCCAGTCATCATTCCAGACATGATGTAGTTTGGTTTTTGCTGTGATGGAAAGAAACACTTCTCACTGCGTCTGTGTCTCCTCCTTCCAATGATTGGAGGAACTGAGGCCATCCAAAAGCACGAAGCAAGATCTTGCGGCTTAGCCCAGCCATTAAGGCTTTTTGAAATCTCGGTAGGTGCAGAGAAATAGCCCACTGCTCTAGCCCACCTCGAGTGCATCCGGTCTCCGGTGGACTTTCCTGTCTTTGACCAAATCTTAGCAGCTTAACTGTGGGACCCCAGCAGTTCAGCCTGTATCCTCTGGACCAGAAAGTTTCTTCTAACCTCATTTGAGCCAGTATTTTTTCCACATGAGAGTAATGAAATTCATTTCTTTATGATGTGATTCTGACCCCAGGAAGTCCCAGAGCTACAGGAGACAGAGACAGCTGTTAGTCTAGCAGAAACTGCCAGGTTTGTGAAGACCTTGTGATGGACTCAGAACATCAGCAGAAGCAGAGGGCCCAGGGGAAAGAGCAGACCTTAGCTTAAGTCAGCCTGAAATGAGAACAAAGAGACACAAGGAGGAAGAAGAGTTAAAGAGAAGAGAAAACAGCTAAAAGTCTAACCCTGAGCCAAGGAGATCAGCTGGAGAGTTGCTTGTTTGCACAGGGTGATAGCTGAGCTGGATTAGGATTGGACTGAATCAAACGTGAGGCAGGAGATTATGGAAGGATCCAGTTAAGTTGGGAGGGGAAGAGGCTGAATATAGGGATGTGTCAAGTGACAGAACATAAACTTTAGAAACTAAGACAAGCATTCATAGAATTCCAGTATTAATTGTCATATTGACTCCTTTTCTTTCTATGGTGCTTATAACTGCATTAGCAGATTAACGTATGATATTGCCTGAATGCAGAGTATGGCTTTTTTGCATAAAGCAGAATGGAATCAGATTTGGGGGGGGGGGGGGGGGGGAGCGAGAGTGGCATCAGAAATTCCAGTCCAAGGAATCTACTTTTATTCCTGATCACTAAAAAAGATAATAATAATAATAATAATAAATCTAGAGTCAGTGCAATATCTACCCACTGATGCCCTGCAACACAATAGATGTCGCTCCCAGTGCAGCCTAGGGTGAAGCTGCCTGCTGCTTCCTCTCTAGGCTCATCACCTCCCAGTCCTTATTCATTTTCCATCCTGTAATATTCAGATCAAAGCATTCTTGCCATACTGGCATTTTTCAATGCATAAAGCTTTTTTTTTTTTTTTTTTTTTTTTTTTGCTTTTCTTCCTTTTTTTTTTTTTAAAAAAAAAAAAAAGGTTAATAGTTGAAGGTCGCCCTCCCTGGTCTCTCACCATCTCGCCTGCTCAGGACAAGCGCTCACTGCAGCTGGCACGGGGCCGGCAGCAGATGCACAGGGCTGGGTGCTGCCATTGGGGTGCACCTGTTGGCTTGCCACCATCTGCTAGCCAAAAACGGGACAAAGCCCCACCCCATGCCGGCCAGCTGAAGAGGGCTTAATCTCCTCCCCATGGGTTTTGAGCCGGTGGCCGTGGCACACGCCGCACAAAGGCGTGGACCTGCACCTAATCTCCAATCCTTGCAGGGGGCTGCTTCTCATGCTGACAAGAAAGGGCTCTTTAAATAAATCCAGAGAGCTATTACCTGACAAGAAAGCCTCTTATAAACTGCCTTTTAAAAATTATTATTTAAAAAGAGAGAAAGGTATTAGGTTAACATGGATACTAATATTAAGTAAATTAAGCCGCGGCAGTATTTTTTTTGGAGGCTGCTGCTGCTCCTTGCTAAAGGGGTGACTTGTAAGCTGAATAGCTCAAATGCTTGCTTTGGAAACTGTAGGCTTGGTTTAGTGCATGCCATGGCTGTGCCCTATAAGCAATTATCTAACCAGTCCCTGTGAATTTGAGCTGCCAAGGCATCACTGCTATACAAAAAAAAATCATGCTTTGGGAAGTTGGTCACCCAGGTACATTAAAATTATCAAGTTTCCTGCATTAAAAAAAAAAAATAATGTTTAAGCAGGATTTATACAAAAAGTAAAGGGAGTTTCAGAAACTGCTTATTCAAATCTCAAAGCTAGCCTGCGTGAAATACTGCAGACACTAGGACATGACCGACACTGTTTTAATGTTTAACCTGTAAAGAGTTTTCTAACATTCAGCTTAACAATAGGGAATAGGATGGATGCAAAGAAAACCTGCTACCACTGAACCTTGTGCTGAGCCCTTGTTTTGAAATACACCCAGTTTTGTCCAAGTGCAGGAGCAACAGACTCGACAACTCAGCTGCTGTCTTTTTTATCAGGCGTGAATGCAAGATCCCTCTGTTTCTGAGACCTTGAGCACAGATACTTCATTACATCAGCATCCTGCACTGTTTGCATTTTTTGTCCACCTGTGCATTTAAGCCTGATAGGTACACCAGGAGCTCTCATAGACAGAGGTTTGTCTTTGCTATCAGTCATTGTTCTACAGTGACACTCCAATCTTAATTTATTTTCTGTCGTATGCATCAAGTACATTAAAAAGAATAACAGCAAATAAAATTATAACAACAATCTTTTAAGAGCTGCTCGCCACCCCCAAGCACTGCAGCTAGGGTAAATAATTTTAGTAGGAAATATTTTTTTCAAGGAAAATACTGGAAGTTTCATTATTTGAAATATTTTAATTTAGACTTGATAAAGCAATGGTGAATATACAGCGGGGTAATGATCTTACATCCAGAGGGATTACGACTTTTCTATCTCTAAATTTGCAGAAGCTATCTGAAGGCAAACATTGACTAGGAATGTATTAAATTACCGCGAGCAATCCAAATTTTTTAAGAAAGTTAAATATTAAAATATATAAATAAATTACAAGTTTTCCCTTTAAAATATGCACGAGGTAATTCAGAGCAAATGTTAGAACAAGTCCGTCTGCTAAATTAGTCACAAGGTACTAGTGGCTACTTTTCCATTTACGCTAATGATGAGAAATGTAAAAGGCCGGCTTCATAATTCAGTGTTCATTTCAAGAGGTTCCAAGAACACTTATGCTAGATGGGTCTGTCTAGCTAATCAGCCAGTTTCTTCTCTCCTTTTAAGATCGAAACACAATTATAGAACCTGTACTTCCAATCTTTGCATTTTTCCCCCCTGCACTAAAATGTATTTCAATGTAAGGAATGCTGGAGAATGATAGAGTTGAATTAACACCCTTAAACTAAGCATATTGCATTCTCTTAAATCAATGGTTTCACTTCTGCCCTCAAGCAATATGTGATTTGTAAATCTGAGACATGCTACCTTTAGGCAGTAGGCACTCTCTTTAAAAACACGAAAGTAGGCAACATATGGTGGCACTATGCAATATGAAATTGTTCTAAAGATACAAGTTTTCAGCCTCAGTGGTACAAGCCCAATTTTAAATAAAACATAGTATCATATGGTTCCTGCTTAAACACTGCAGTAAAAAAACCTGGCTATATGGTCATCCTCTAAACAACAGAGGGAACAGTTTACATGAGTACGCTTGGAAACCCACTGTCTATAAACAGGCAGTCACCCACTACCTTTCAATAGATGTAAATACTGAAATATATCAACTTATGTATTTGCGGACCCTTGTAACTTATGGATTTGTCTATTTTTATTTGTATTTATTTTTATTTTTGGTTTAATCACACAAACACAACTGTGGGTATTTTTTGTTGTCAACGCATATGTGTATCTCATAAACTACGCATTCTATGTTCACATTTTTCTACTGCTGAGACCAGCTGGGTCACATTAGTCATGTCAAAGCATGTCAAGGACTATAACATGTAATTCAGTCCAATGTTACGGTGAAGGTGAATCTTTTCCATTATCCATGCAGAGAGGGGATACTGGTATTTTAGCTCTGGGACATGACTTTTTCCTTAAGTCTGCTCTTATCCTCAAATGCAAAAATGAATTCCCAAAGCATAACATAACATTTTAGCCTTTGGTGACAAGGATAGTAAGGAACTCCAAGGAGGAAAATATGTTTTACTATTAGTCATCAATGATCTGATATGGTAGTTTAACAATTGATTTGTGAAGGCGTAAAACTGGACTTGGTAAAGAGAAATCACTATTATACTGGTATGTGCACAGGCAGAGCCCAACCTCTATTCCTCTTTTTGTTGTTACAAAACCTGTACAATTTAATTCTGTCTGTAATTTAACCTTGCATGTGCTGCACTTCACTATTCCAGTTTAGAAAACAAACAGGACTCTTCCTTATAAATTATTTTATTTTACATTAAGGATAAAGAGTGTTATGTGGAGACTTCATATACTTCTGTTTTTGCTCTGTAGTCATTATGTATTTTCCCTCCCCCAAATGGACTTCAAAAAGAGGAGTCTGAATGTTCTGCCCAATGACGACTCTAATCAGTCATTAATTTTAAAGGCCTCTTGCCTTTATCAGGTTGTCTCTTAGGCTCAGACTGACTCCTACAGTAGTTTAATATAGTGGTCTTTGGTAGCTGAGGCAGCTGGAATTTATGTTGGTAAGAATGCGATGAAAGAGTCGTTGGGGTCTGGACTTCTATAAAGGAATTTTTGAAATTATATGCAGCACAATTGATGGTGCCAAATTAATCTGTTGTCTTTAGCCATAGACAAAGGAAAGGAGAGTAGTGCTAAGTTCCTTTGGGAGCCATGCAATTGGATTAATCAAGAGTGCTTGGTGGATGCATCAGCTTATTTCTGTGGCAACAGTATTCTTTACAGACAAATGACCTCTAGGCTAGTCCTTTGAAACTCGATAGTTAAAGGTGTTGAGACATCTAATTCTCATTGACTTCGATGAGTTTAGACACATCCCTTTAAAATTCTGACTCTTGTCCATGCAATGATAAAAGGGTTAGGGCATGGCTCGCTCTTTTACAGTCCCCATTCTCAGGGACTGAACAATGAAAAATCATAGATAAGAACAATGAAGATGAGATAGAAATGTTTGTCTTTGGGACTTGATGTAGGTGTGTGTCTGTTTCTCCTGATGAGAAAATGAAAAATTTCTGAATATTCTTCTGTGACCTCAAGACAGTAAAACATCACTGCATGTTTGTGTGCCTCTCCTGCAGCAAGAAGGGCCTCCTCAGGGCAGGCTAGCAAAACAGTGCCCTCAGCTTGTCTAGATCATAGTGCCACTTATGATAATTAGCTAGGACAATTATTCCGGTTTTGTAATTGGTAACTGCCCTCAAAGTACAATAAATATATTGGTTTTATTTAGACTTCCTTTCTTGGTCACTGTCTACATTCAAATCATTTTCAGACATGTCTTGATAGGTACTGGAACCCCTTTCTTTGTAGATTCCCAGTCAAGCATCAACCACAAAACTATCCTTTCTGTGATAGGCTTATACCTGTGTCTCTCCCTTGTGCATCTTCCTTATTTTCAAAATTTCTGCAAGATTTATTTGAATTAGCTTTATAGTTACTAACCTTATTAAAAGCATTCTTACCTAAGTTTTTTGTTGTTGTTTGTTTGTTTTTTAAATCTGCTTCTTCTGCCTAATTTTGCATCTCACTTGTGTATGTATGTTGTGTAATCACTGTGACTTCTAACTGGAATTTTGGGAAGTCATCTGGGCTCCTCCTCTTGCACAGCTAGGTACAGCTGTGCTGAAGTGTAATGAGCTGCTAGCTCTTGCAAGAGATATTGATCTTACTCCATATTTTATTTTACTTGTTATGACACTAATGACACAGGGTTGTTTGCCTGACAAACAGAAGAATGAGATTACACATGTGGACTACGGTCAAAGTAATGCCAGGTAAATATTTTGTCACTACTACTAATAATGACAATTACAGCATCCCCTTCATTTCAGCAGAAATAAACACATGTAAGTCATTATGAAAGAAACACTGCAACTTGAAAAACTCAAAACCAAGAGAAAATTAGACCTCATGTTACAGAAGAATCAGAATAAAACAACATGCTATTCCTTTTCTCCAAGGTTTTGTTTCAACATTATCATGCTTCTGCTTATGGCTTATATTAAAAAGTTTTATAGTTTGACAAACAGACAAATAAAAGATAATTAAAGGAACAGCTCTATGATCCTTTCTAAAGCTGGATAGTTTCTTAGTCTACTCCTACATCTCCTGTTTTTTTTTTTGTTTTGTTTTGTTTTGTTCTGTTTTTCTGTTCACTTAATGTCTTTTCATAACCTCTAGTATCATAACGATGCTCAAGGATAAAAGAGATTCAAGTTTCAGTATTACATTATGGGGCCCTTTTTGCAGGAGTTAAGATCCAAAGGGAGTCTTTGCTAATTCATAAAGCTTGGACTGTAACTAGATTCATTTCTCAATTAATTAGTGATTCACCCCACACAGCCAATCTAGTATTTAGGTACATATCTTTGGAAAAGTGCCCAAAGGTGGCACATAGTTGCCATGGTTACACCCACAAGTATATCAAGTCTACCTGGAAATGACCAACTGTGTTTAGCTGGTCACCTGCACATGCAAACCTTGTGACCTGTAGATACAAAACATTATAACATCATACAAAAACTACACTCACTGTGAATAAAAACAGATGCACAGAAGGTTGCAAAAATCCTGGTTCATTTTAATGCTGTCAGTGGACGTTGTGACAGCCTTTCTTCCTGCTCTTGCCCCTTTCTGCTCACAGCCATGGAAACCAACTAAAACTATATGGCTATTGGACTGTGCTATCAAGATAAGAGAGATGTTTGATGAGATTCTTGAAACTTCAGAGGAAGTTGAACTGTACTTACATTTTCACAACAGGATCAGGTAATGTTTCTGGTATTTCTTGCCAGCAGCTAATAATCAGGTGAAACATGACAATTTTGATTAAATTTATCAGAGCTCTGGGACTGTCCAAATGGGAAAATCAAGCAAATGTAAAATGATTTTAATATAGCAGTAGATACATATAAAATTTGTACATACTTTTATGCAGAACTGGTTTTGACAGAAATACTTTTCAGTACAGAAAATTTACCCATTATTGTAAAGATCTGCCCAAAACCTCAAAGGTAAACATGTCTCCGTGTGGAGAATGCACAGAAAAGAACAGGGGGCAGATTTAGCAAGTCTCCTTCTTTCTGTGCTTAAAACACACAGGACTGCACATGTGAGCTTTATTTCAGACCTCTCATAAATACAGAGCAGAGGAAATGTTCTCATGGACCCCTGCAAAGAGAAGCCATCAAACTTCACCTCAGACTTGTAAAACAGTATCATATGCTTCAGGTACGATGATGTATTCCTACCTGCAAATGTCCTTATGCTGTCTGGATTTCATAAATCAGAGCACGGAACATAGAAAACTGAGATAGGAGAAGCCTGATAAACTGTCCAGTTTACCTCATTTCCACTGTCACATGCTTTCCGCTGTTTTGTCAGTCATGGTTCCAAATGGGCCAAGTGAAAAGGCTTCTCTAATAACCTTGCAATTTTATTCCATTGTTTAATGCACCTCATGGTCTGGGAATTTCCTCTTCTTATACAGCTTGAAGTTTCTCTGCCTTAATTTCATCCAATCATTTCTTGCAATATCCCCTCTGTACAGGCATAAATACTTAATCTTTCACCTGAGGTTTGGCTCATTTTAACAGGAGTCAAAAGGAACTGAATATTGAATATTTGCATGCATAACAAGAGGATCTAGAATCATTATAGCTAAAGACAATGTGGATTTTGGAAAGGAGATAAAACCTTTTTGAGAATTTGATCAGACTTTTACTATCAGAAATTAGAAAGGGACCTTCTTGAGTGTAGGTTGTGTGTTGTCTGACCACTACGATGTTCTTCAGCTCACACTGTTCCCAGCACCTGGTACGGGCCATACTTCAGGATAACGTACTTGTAGCATTCTGCAAATTTGGGTTATGCAGGGACTGCAAAGTGCTCCTGTCAGATAATCCCCACATTCCTATGACAGAGAAATGGGTATTTCTCAACAATGGAAAACATAGATCCTAAATGTTTGTCAGCGTCACCAGTAACTCTCAATTTTTGTGTCTGGATTCATGGGGAAAGAGAAGGAAGGAAAAGTTTTTAAAGACCATTTTATCTTTATTCAATCGTATTTCCCACATAGACACATGAAAGTTTGCTATTTTTCATACCTGTTCCTAAAGGTCTGCACTAACATCATAACTTCGGTCTAGTGTCAGGTGAAGTTAGAAGTTTCATATCCACTTGCTTGCTACTCTGAGCACTAGAAACCTGTGGTGTCTCACCACAGTTGAAATTCTTCCCCACTCTCCACAGTCCCTAATAATATCCTGGACATGTACCTTCATCTATATTCATGAGAGTGCAGATGCAGCCAAATTAGTGGCAGCAAAGCACATTTTACACTGTAGAAAATACAATCTGTCTTCTTTTTGAATTTTTTTTTTATATAAAAAAGTTTTATTTAAAAAAAAAATAAATCAGACAGTAAGATTTAAATTCAGCACCACCCGTTGCAAGAGTCTGTTTAAAAATGCACAGCTGGCTTGATGATGAGTGACAAATCAAAAGTCAGAGTGAAACTTCCCAATCATCTGAGCCCTTGCCACCCGATTAGCAGAAGAAAAACAGGGCAGATGGAGGGAGACGCAGCAGTTCGGAGGGAACAGATGGCCACTACGAACTTGATATATGAAATTAATAACACTTTCTCAAATACAATTAGTAGCAGGAATACATTACCTGAATTTTCATAACTGTGAGCAAGCTGACATTAAATGAGGTTTTTCAGATTAACAGTCAATATAGCATTGATATTTGGAGAGAAATAAAAAATTATATGGAATGTAATAAGGACCTTTCTGCTTTTTGTGCTATAACTGATTATGAGTGCCCAGCTGTACAAAGTCTGCATGATTCTATAGTTTGAAACTCCCTAGATATGTGCTTTTATGATTAACTCATTTATTTCTTAAACCAAAGACAGGCGCCATGAGGTTTCACACAGATTCTGACTGTGTCGTGAGAATCTGCATTATGGTGAAGGTTTATTCTGTCCTTACAGCCAAGGGCTTATATAAATCTGGAATATATTTTTCAGAAATGATGACTGGTTTTGGAAATCTAAACTGAGATGTCTTAATATGTCCTGACTTCCCATGTTTCAACACCTTGTGAAAATCAGGACCATTTAATTTGTTTTTAATTGGGCATCTAAAATAATTAGCCTGCTTTGAGATTCCTGCTTTTACAGATATTCTGTACAGAAGGGACAGGATTCAGAACAAGAACAAGAAAAAATATGTAATACATTTCAAAGGCCAGATCATGGCTTCAGAAGAAACAGCATTGCTACAAGACACATAAGCCTGCTCAGTGGATTGCACTGACGTACTCCACCTATGTGGGTGGATGACAAGGATCTTGCCTGGTTGCTTACAAGCCCTGGCATACCTAGAAGGACAATTTAGTAGGCGATTCTTTAATCACATCTACTGCTCCTTTTCCATAAGCCAGTGGTGGCAGAATCAGCTGAGAGGTCTTTTCCTTAGCTATAAGAAAATGTCACAAAGGCAATTAATAAAAACAAATACTGACACCCTCCTAAGGCAACAGAAATAAAAATGATTGTCTTCAAACTAAAATTGGCTTTTCCAGAGTGTATGAATGCATGTGCAAACACACACCAATGAGAGCATTTTCTTTTTCTTCAAGACAAATTTTCTACTGCAATGTAACAGCTGCCACTGAAGAACATCACATTTGGGATTGATCCTGTGGTCTATAAAAGGGACATTCCAGAAAAAAAATAAATAATGGAATTGGAAGCACAAGTGTTACTGTAGAAACGTTTTCCTGAAATGGTCTGAAATAAACAATGTCATTTTTACTCTACAGGGATTAAATATTTTGTTCTGTGTTGAACTCTCTTGAAAGGCCTAGGGGATGTTTTTAATCCTTTGCTACCTGATACCTGAGATGATAAAGAAATGTAACTAAGTTTCTTCTTATCAGTGTCACACAATAGTCACTTTTTTCTCCTTTTCCTTTCTGTTTTGTTATTTTCTTTATTGTCATTTCCACAGCCATAGCCAACAGATGCAAATGTAATTTGTTTATGAATCACAGCACATATTTATGTGAATATACCATATGAATATGCTTGCAGTATGATTTCAGCTGGGTGAATACTGCAAAAGATGATTTGCAAACACTGCTATGAATAAAGGGCATGATACAAAGCTTGTTGTGATCCATGGGATGTCTCCTGTTGGCTTCCAGGAGTTTTGGCTAAAGTTTCAAGTCAAGACTTTCTATTCAGAGGAATTTTTGCTTGCTGGTTGTCTTTTGTTCATGATTATTTATCCAGTCAGAGCTTTGTTCATGCAAATTCTGTGGAGAAGCTTCTACTTGGGGTAATGCACATTCCTGCACAAATACATGTATTTTTTCTATGACTACATATGGTCATATGCAAGTGTTATCAACACAAAAATCTATGAGTAATCGTTATTAATAACGGATACAGCAATGATCTACGTAGAGTTCAGGAGTCGTACACACATATGTTTTAGCTAGTTCTTCAAAGAAACCTTTTTCTGTCCCAAAGAGAGCTGTCAGTCCAAGATTAGGAGGCAGCAGAACTGTATCTGTTTAGCAAACAGGTAGAGCTTGGCCTCATGCTCCCTGAAGTCAACAACACATTTCCCACTGAATTCAATAAAGACAGGATCAAGTCTGTTCTCAGCACTGTAACTTACAAAAAAAAAATGTCGAAAATAGAAATGAACTTGGGCTTTAGGTTTCAGAGTTTTTAAGTATTTCCTTATTCCTTTAAAATTCAGTTCTGCAAGGTGTCATTTCAATGGACGCTAAACTCACAGGACCTTATAGAATTGGGCCACTGCCAAAGGGCATAGCTGTTTATCGGTCTTGTATTCATGGACAATGTCTATTGTCTCTACTCAGATAAAGCAGGATTTGGCCATTTTCCACATCAGACCCACAACACTATGATTAACATCATACTCTAATAAACAGTAATGAGGAAAAGTGTTCCAACAACAGAATAAAAATCTCTTTTAGTGCAAATGTTAAAGTATCTCTTTTTGGATTCTCACTGCCAACATTTAAGTTGCAGAATTTGGTAATGTTTATTCTTCAACTCTAGAAACTCTTTACAACTGCCTTCAGTCTTGTCTTTTTCACTTCCTTGCATGGCAGAAAATATCTGCAGATGACGATACAAACTGGCACCAAGCAAAATCTTTGTATGTATTTAAACTTTTGCTGTTCGCTTGACTCAGTGACCCAGCGGTATGGTCCAGAATTGCATTAACCAGTTCCAGGCAGTGGAGACAAAAATTCCTTTCATTCATCAGCAGATAAGGAGTTTTGACAACTCTCCCTTGTGAGCAAGAAGGGGAAAAAAAAAAAAAAAAAAACAAAAAAAGGCAAGAAGAGATTACAATGTAATAATGCAAAAAGCACAGTCAAGGAGCCAAAGAAAGACTGAAGGAAGCTGTAGGGCTGCCTGGGCAGACAGGGAGACTGCTATCAGAATTGAACAAGAGAAAATCCAGATCCCCCTTCCACTCCTCTACCTGTTTCTTCTCAATGTCACTATCAGTGCACACACTGATATAAAACAGGTCCAGCAAGTATTCCAGTAACTCCTCAAGACCACCAGGGCAAAAACAAAAACATTCAGGGCTTGACACTTAACCAAGGCAACATGCCAAGCTTATCACATGTGAAAAAGCCTTGTAGAGGAAAATAATCATCTTCATGTTCACAGGGCCTGGGTGTTAACTCTCCAAAGAGTCTCCTGTATTTTCCACTCTTGACGGTTGCAGCTGAGGGGGTTCTTGCAGAGAAATTCAGACATCTGAATGGATTTCTATTAGCTACAGAGCATGGGAAGGAGCCAGACATTTCTCTTTCGCATCACAGTACTGATTAGAGACAGGGCGCTTTCTTGTTACCACAGAGGCTTGTGTGGTGAGCTGGCCTAAAGAATGGCTGACTTTCTACATAATCCAGAAATCACACACGGAGCTGAGCAGAGACCAGTTCCACTTTCTCACAACCTTCAGAGTTTCAAAAATAAATAAATAATTATATATATATTTTATATATATATAAAATATATTTATATATATATTTATATATATTTATATATTTATATAAAAATATATATATTTTTTTTCTTGCAGTGGAACATGGTGAGGAAAAAAGAAAACTTTCAAATATGTTCTGCAAACAGCTTGTGTCAACAAGTTGTAGTGACCCCAGACCAGAAATAAGCCCCCCTGCACAGCTGCCAGTATTTGCTTCATGTCTTTCTCTGCCTCTGCAGCCTTATGCCTGGAGCCTCCGGGTTCAATGCCAACACGTTTGGTAACAACACCTCACTCAAAATGTTCTTTTTGGCTCTAACCCAGGCTTTCTGGGAGGAGGTGGAGGGCTGTTTTTTCACCAGCCAGGAACAACGAAGATCCAAATTCAAGTTCCTGTTCTGCCTGACTTGGGGTATGTAAGTTGAGACACTGTTCTTGTGTGTAGGACAACCTCTAGGTTGCCCTCTATCCAAATCTCCCAGAGCAGCGGCACAAACAATTTCTGTTGTAATTTCTGTTACTCTGCTCTGGTTACTACTAATCGTGAAGGAACAAATCTTGTTGCCAAGAATTTTGTAGGAGTAAATCAGGACAAACTTTGAGTTTTGCACCTGATATAATCTGCAGGTACCATACAGTTCATTTGCACCTGAAGATGCATGATCATGTGGGAAGCTGAAGTCCTCACATCCTCTGCTCTTATCACAAGTGGTAGACATTAATCAATGTTAATTGCAGATATCATATGCGCACACACACACACACACACATTTCAGAAAATATTGCTGAATTTAATTGAATGCTTCCAAACATATCAAATTTGAGGTTTCTTTTCTTCCATTGAACACTGCATTATTTCTCTTCATTAGATTCCTGCTCCTGTATCTTAAGTTCCTCTCCAACTTATCACAAAATTCCCTTTTTATTTACTTTCATTTGAGTGAGGACTTGATTCTCTGATATACTTCACAGCTCAGTGAAGTCAATAATAGATGCTCAACTCCACAGAGTATGAGAAGTGCAGGGATTTTGAAGTTTGTGATAATTAGGAACAAACATAGAAATATTGTTCCAAGCCATAAGTTTTTGCATCCCTATTAATGCATTTTAGCTGGGCAAGTGAAAGAGATAAAGGCAAACATGTTTGTATACTCAACTCCTTTATGAGGAAAAGTGGAAGCTGCAGGTGTTATTTCTACCTGATATTAGAGGGACATTGAAATATTCATTTCATCAGCATCTAAAACCAGTAGATTTAAGAGTATAAACTTTAACTTCTCACTGCAATCAAATGGAATGACACTGAGAACTGCAAATAAAAGTAATACAGACTCATACTCTGCCCCTGCTGAAAATATAAACTTCTTCAAAGTCATTCTTGGTATTGACAATTAAAAATAAATTATAAGAAAAAATCTCACATGCTTTTAAAGAGGATGATTATGAGCAATTGGAATACCAACAAGTATCTGAGGATAAGTATCCAGTAGAATTACCATTGAAGAAACAGGGCTTGTACACAAGATCTCCCTTACATTGATAACATATGTTTATGAAAAGTTAACTCTTCCTGCTGGTAGAAACAGTATTAGTTATCAAACACTTACTGAAGAAATAGAGAGAAATAGCTTTATGTTTTAGATATACCTAATGTTATGGGTCTGCAATGGTATACAAATAATTACCATGGTCCTTACAGGTAAGTCAACAAACTGAATGAAAGTGATGGTTCTGCAACTGAGAAACAGTAGACAATAATTCTTTGTCTGCTTGTTATGTATGAAATCTTGGCTTAGTAGAGAAAGGTTTTTCATTGTCTTTCAGAAAGAATAATCAGGCTGACAACATAACACAGAACTTCCTAACTCTTTTCAGCCAGTTGAAATGTTGCCTTCTGACTGGAGTCCTTTTTGCCTAATTGCTCTGTCTGGAGTTCCCATGGATGGTGAGCTACCCACTCATGGAATACCCCTTTGCCTGAAGCCTGTCTGAGGATCACTCTTCTGACCTTACGCTGTCTCTCCTTCCCTCTCTGCAGAACTTGCTTTCCTGTGTTCCAGTTTCCTGGCCCATCTGCTGCCCTCCCACACGTGGCAGAGGGCAACAGATGGGTGATAATCATGCGGAAAAAGGCAAATGGAGGCCATGCGGAGGGGAAATGCAGCTCTGTGGCATCGTGCCCTGGCAACACAAAGCCACCACTAGTCATCCACTGCACACACACCGCGAATCAGTCAGTGACAAGTAAGGCGTGTGGCTGGTTGGAGTAGGAACAGGCTGTGACACTGCCAATGCTGGGTGGTTGGTTTACACTGGCAAACATCATCACTTATGGTACAGCACCGCTCAGGAGTAACCAAAGAGAACCTTGTCCACCTCTTCAAGAAAGACTCATCCTCCAATTTAGTATGAGGGAAGAGATGTTTCATGGTGTCTTCTTCAGTGCTCCTTTAGGACACAGACGCAGAGCTAAAGGGTGGGGTGTCCTGCAATGTTGGGTGAAGTGAAATGCATATAGCAACAACCAGTCTGCACACCTTTGAATCTTATAGGCTTGACATAGTACGTACAGCTCACCTGCTTCTGATGACAACTTGCTAGGACATGTAAACTGGCTGGTGACAGAAGAGGTGGATTTGGTGGTGTCTGTCAGTCACAGGATGACTATGAACTACCCAGACAACACTGAAGAAAAACAGGAGGAAAAAAATATATAAATAAATAAACAGGAAAAAAAAAAAAAGCCCAAAGTAGTATAAGTATGTTATCATGTTTTCAGAAAGGGAAGTAGCAATGTAACTGCACATCTGAGAAAGATCTCTGGTAAGCTGGTGCATGGCTTCCTTAAGAAAGTAAGAACAGTACAGAGTAGGACTGCTCATATGATTCACATGAGGCTTGCAACACCAGGGCCTTAGACTTGATAGTCTGAAAGTTTCTTTCCAGTGAAACATAACTTACATCTCTAGGAAATACAGGCAAAATCAACTGTATTTTTTTGGTGAAGAGCAACTTTCCCAATAAATGAAGGCTAGCAAAGCCATATCTCCATCAATCAAACAGTATTAAACCTTTTAAAATGTTTAAGTTCCTTATGCCTATGCAACTTTAGACTAAACTCAGGAATACTAACAGGTGACTCTTAATATTGCATACCAATTTCTTTAACGCATGTATTTTTCCTAATTTTTAACTTTGAAATGGTATGTAATACATATGGTTTGGTAAACAGCAAGTGGGAATACAATATGCAGACAAGGTAAATATGTTGTGCAGTTGTGCATGCTGTATTACTGTCTGTTTGAACAGCCAAATGGACAGAGAAGTTAAGATCTGTTCCCTTCCAGCCATGTAACAGAGCTGGTTGTTCAGATAGGAAATAACATCTGGAAAACTGTAAATAAAGCCTCTGACTGTTAGGATAGTGCAAACAACCTCCAAAACTCTTCTTGTATTTAAACACTATTTGTACTATTATTGTTCACCAGAACTTCTTCCGTATTTCTACCATATGCATACATATACACTGTATTCAAAGGGCTCATTTTTTCCATTGCTTCTTCGCTCATGCTTTGTCATACTTATCTACCAGTTATCACTCTTTTAACACCAGGATCTGAGCAGTGCGGAAGATATTTCAATATGATTTCAGGACTATGACTTAAAAATTGCGCTTTCCAAGGCCTTGGATCTATGGCACATAACTAATATTATAGTTTCCAAATAGGTCCTGCTCTGAGTGTGATGCTCTGAAGCAAACTTCTGAAACAAAAATTATATAAAATTACCTAAAGGAAGGAAAATATACATAGATCCTAATGACAATTGATTACATGATTTGTTATGACATAATTATCAGCTAGCAAGAAAGATCTGCTTGTATCATAAGTCCATTTCATATTAATTAATGCCAATAAAATTTTACTACTGCCATACATGGAATCAAAACAAGGACGAGCAGTAAAAATGTAGAATGTTTGCAGTGGTTTGACAAGGTAAAACCAAATTTATTTTTGCTATCTAGTTTCCTTGCCAGTCATTTCTTGTCTAAATAGTAAATCCTTTGCATTTGAGTTTATTTTCCAAGAATAACAGCTTCAGATGTTTAGTTTGGCTGAAACTAAATTAGAAATGTTGGCCACCTATATGAAGAAAAATAAGACATTCTTGCAGATGGAAGATCAGAGCTACATTGTGGATTTCTGAAAAAAATATGTTTTTGGGTGCAGAGAATAAAGTAGGCAAAATACTAACACCAAAAAAATAATCTTTTGTGGACATTTTTGAGTTCAGATTAGATGAAAACGAATAAAAAATATAAACATTCTCATCTCTAGTTTCAAAATAAATAGTGGATATATCATATCTTGAATGCTGTAGAAATGTATAGGGCACTATTGATTAGCCCAAAAAGAGTGGTATTGCACTAGCAAAGAGGTAGATGAGATTTTTTATATGCTCTTGAAGATGAGCATCCTATAAAACTAGAAATTCACAGTGTGTATATGGTAGTTTTTATATACAAAATGGTCTTTCAGCAAATGAATTATGATGTGTCAAAATGAGTCATAGGGACTTTGCCACAGAGCACAGTATTTGAGAAACTTTCTGCTGCAAAGTAAATATTTGTGTTTTGTTGATTAACAGGAACATGGCCGGTCTCTGACATTGCAAATCTAATGGTGATATCAGGGTTAATGAGTGAAAGTAGTCTTACCTTTCTCTCTCCTTTTCTTGCTCTGTCATACATGCACAAAAGCACGCTGAGTGTGTACAAAAGACCTCATATGCATAGAGGACTTAAGAAACTCACTCCAGTAGAAGAAGTATAGCATCACCAGGCAGAGTAAAGAACACCTTGAGAACTCCATCTTCTTATCACAGTTAAAAGTTATGTACAATAATTAAAAAAATAATAACAATAATAATTAAAAAAAAAAAAAGTGGAAGAGACATGGGGGCTTCTCAGACTCTGTAAACCATATATGAGAGCAGAGCAAGGACCTTGGTTTGGAATATGACCTTAGCATCTCTGCTTACAGAAAGATTTTGCTATAAATCTTGCAAGGTCAAGCTTCCATGGGAAGTGCCTGGGTTGTTTTTGTCTCAGCCATGCTGAAAATATAATATACAATGATGTTTGTGCTTGTTCATTTTATTTGCCTTCTCCTGGCGGGTCATGCCATGTATGTATGGCAGAAGGAACGGAAGGATGAAGGAGAAATGGGAGAACCACCCAGGCTTGCCCATCCAGCAGATTCAGTGATCCTGCAAAATGCATCCACAAAGATAGCTGCCAGCCCCCAGAGTGACCAGGAATCCCCAGATATACTTGCAGATATACTCCATGTGGAAACAGCCAGGCCAGACAGGGCTCCTGAAATGGCCCTTTCCCATAATAGCAGCTGTCAGATTTATCACCTTGGGCTGCACTTATTCTGCTGCAAAGGGGACTCAATCCCATAGAGGATCTTTCCCAGGTCCTTGAACACTTAAGATGCAAACAAGCATTGGAAGCTGAGAACGCCTTTAGTGGCTCCACAGCTTTGGGAGCATTCTGCTTTGCAATAAATTCCCCAGGGAGGTCATTTCCAGCTCTGATTTCTCTGATCCCTTAATGCTGTCCAAGTTCATTAAAACACCTGAAGAAAACAATGTACTTCCAGAGGCAATATAAAAAGGAGTCTGCCTGCTTGAGCCAGTGAGAAAATAGAGCAGGTGTGTGCTTACAAAAGCAAAAAGAAATCTTACAAAAGACAAAACAAATTACAAAAAAATAAATGCTTAGAGAAAAAACAGCACACCTCTCTTCTGAGGCACCAGAATAGAACACAACCCTCACAGCATGATTCAGCCTGGTGGGCATTACTCAAGGTGCTTCCTATTCTTGTTTCCTCTCTTTTTCTCCTCCTGCTGCCCCTCCCCATACTTTTCTTTTCCCTTAGAGCTGTTCTTTACTTTAACTCCCAGAAAAAATAAATAAAATAAATAAATGTTTATACAGAGCAGGGAAATTTCATTTGCAAACTCAATCAGTTTTATATCCAGGAAAAAACAGATAATAATGATTGTACAGCCAACAGACACCATTGACTTACTGCAATTAATCCATTCTAATAATATTGATCTCTTCCCAGATAAAAGCAAAGGTTGGATAATTATACTTTTTTCCACTCATACAATTACATTTTATTTGTAAGTGTATTGAAGTTTAGTTTGCAAAAGCTTTAGAGGCAGACCTCCATGCCTTACTTGTCCACTTTCTCAGATGACTTTAGAAAAACTGTCCATGTGATGAGATTAAGTTGCCTTGTATGTAATTTCATGCAGAGAATTCCAAGAATTCTCTGTGTATTTGATATGCCTAAACTCCAAAAACCTCATCTTTGATGGCAGAGCAGACTTCAGGGCTTTCTACATGGGCATGGCACAAACTTGAAGAAGGGTCAAGATGCTCCTGTCACAAGAAAGCTATTTCAAAGGAGCTGAACCAGGATGGAGACCAGAGAGTTGATCTGCTTGGTCCTTTCTGCAGCTGAGATCACAGCAAGGGCAGCTGATGACTCCGTGAGGAGCCAAAACCAGATGCACCCAACTCTTCTTTCCCTGGCAGCAGCAGCAAACCCAACTGAGAACTTGGCTATGAGACAGTTAAAAATAAATTGCTCTCCTGAGTATCAGTGTCATCGGTATTCTTCTCAATCTATAATGTCAGGAAAGCCCGCAGACACAGACCAAATCTGAAGGTCTAAGTTTTGAATTCTGAATGAAATGCTATATGCAAAACCACATATAAAGTAAAATGAAAAAGAAAAAAAAAATACTAGTCACACTCTCCTGTAAATAGTGCCTGGAAAACAAAATGTACAGTCTTTATTATGATATACTGATCTCCGTTTGTCTGGAGATATCACATTTACTCCTACTCATGATGGTTTACATGCTCTTAGAAACATCTATATTTAGTTTTCTCCTAGAAAAGATATGGCACTTAAAAATAAAGGAAGTGAAAGAGCACAAACAGCCTAACTGGATTACTGGAATGGGATATTATTTTAGTAGGAACACTACCAAGCAAAGGCTTTCATATAAAATATGAACTTAAATCCTCTGAAAGTAGCTTCAAAAACTGGGCTCTGAATTTGTTTCAGTGATTTTGCTTCTGTGTCAGACCCATAAAGATTTTCCAGACTCATTTCAGATGTGAATGAAATATCCTAGGAACATGGTTAATAAAACCTGATGGTACTTTTATGATTCTCTTAGCTGATGGGAAAAAACTCATTTCTGTTGAATCTTAGCCCTTACTCAACCCTGAACCCAAATTCAAATTCTAAGCAAGTCAAATCCAACACTTTTTGGTGCTTTGATCATTGCTGTACAAAAGAGACAGAAAAGGGAGAATTTCTTTACTGTGAGGGTGGTGAGGCACTGGCACAGGTTTCCCAGAGAAGCTATGGATGCCCCATCCCTGGAGGTGTTCAAGACCAGGCTGGATGGGGCTTTGGGCAACCTGGTCTGGTGGGAGGTGTCCCTGCCCATGGCAGGGGCTTGGAACTAGATAGGCTTTAAAGTGTCTTCCAACCCAAATCTATAATTCTGTGAAACTGCCTGGGAAATTCTACTGGTGAACAGAGAGGAAAACTATGCAAAATCATGCAAGCCTCTCAAAGCCCTGTCATTCACAGCTTTAACTGCTGCTGAAGTGTTTCTAAGAGTGTAGGTTTGGTGCTTTTGAGAAGCACTCATATACATCCTCACCACAGCATGGATGATTTTTACAAAGGACTCCTAGCTCTATTAGTAGGAAAAGTCAACATCACCTCCCTTAAACACACACACACACAAAAAGGAGTATAATCCACAGCTTTCTTTCCAAGAACAGAAGACAGCATTCATGTGTGTGCACCAGGAACTGTTTCTAATCACCTAAATAAGGAGCTTCTCTGCCTTTCAAGATACAAGCCTAGAGCTGATGGTGTACAGAGTACTTCAGGATTTTTTTCCTTTTTCCTTCCAGTCCATTCCTCTTTTAAACTTACAAAATAATAATAATAAAAAAATAATAATTATCCCAGGAGAATGTTATGCCTGTGTAATTTTTTCCACTGTATCGATAATGACTGTATTTCACATGCCCCTTCTAATTACATAATGCCTGAGATTAAAATTCAACAGCCTCTCTCAAAGAGAAAGTACTTTAATATCTGGAGTGCTGCTCCTGTAAATTGGCATCTGAAAGACAGGCTAAAAAAGGGGCATAAATACTAACGTTCCCATCCTTCCTAACTGACTGCAATGCCAATGAGCTGCACCGACTCTTTACACAGACCTCCCACATTCTTGATAGGATGTTTTCTAGCAGAGTGATCCACAAATATTATCATTCAATGACAATACAGTTTCATCAAGGTACGTCTCAATCCACAGGATACAAGCCCCACACAACAGACGGAAAATTTGGCGCAGTGATGCGCACACTGCGTGTGTTACTTACTGGTTATTGCAGTGGTCATACCGAGTCCCGTATGGCGTTATATTAACGAATGGCATGCAAGCACCTTCTGTTGAAACATCTGCGACAGGGAAATTTCAGGCATTTTTCCAGATATTTTTTGTGCTCTGGACCAAATTTTCATTAGGGCTATAAAAGCTGGCAGGCAGCATTGTTGTGTATGATTTTTTAATAAACTGGGACATGCCTTTGTTAGAGGAGTGAAGAAAAGGGCTCTTTAGAGACTTCTTCCTATTACAAAAAGTTCAGAAAACATATGACAGCTCACCAAACAGTGTCTCCTAACTTTTTTTTTTCCTGTCTCCTCCAAGTGTAAGATTTCCTGCTTCTTTAGATGTATACAGAGATTTACAGGTTTTGAAATGAAACCAAAAATGTATTTTTTTTTTTAATCTCTCAGATTAAATGATTCCAACAGTGGCATTACTCGAGAACGTGTTCAAAGAGAGAGCACGCAGCTAACATAGACTTTTAGCATCTTTTTGATGCCTGCTGCCAAGAATCTCACAAAGGATTTTCACTTGCTTAATAGACAAGGACCCCCCCTCCCCCCCCAAAAAAAAAGGGGGGGGAGGGGGAGAAAAGAAAGCAAATGGGCATGATCTTGTATACAATGCAAAGCTCATGCATAGCATTACTCCTTTTTGTTTCAGAAGCACCGCATCACCAGCTCACTGCTCTTCACTTCCCCACAAAACAACAGTCACCAGACACAAATCGAAGTTCCATTTTGCAATTCTCCCTGCCACACTACGAACACTAATGCAGAACAAACATGCTTGACAGTAAATATGTACATTATCATTATGTAAATAGCTATGTTATCATTATAGCAAAATGATGATGTTCTTTGCTAAGTCTATATTCCCTTTCCAAGAATATTATGCAGTTCGAAGTATAATTTCGATTATGCCACTGGGGCTAGAAAAACACTTCAGTTCAACAATAATTAGTATACTGTATATAACAAAATGTTTACTATGGATAAAGATGATGTGCAATCCTAAATCGTTCTAGACAAACAAATGCATTTTTGCATGGTAGGGTTTAGCCTCAGCAACAGAAGCACTTTCAGATTAATATCCATTCTCACATCCAAGCTGAGCACCATATTATAACATTTTACACCAACAACACCACAAGCTGTAATAATGACATTTTAAATTGTATGAGGTGAAAGATCTACTGTTAGGATGAAGGAGATTTCATTTCTGAACCTTAAATGAACTAAAAATGACTGCATGTCACAGGCTGTTTGGCAATGTTACAGCATTTACACAAAGTCCATTGCTCATGCATAGATAGGTACATCAGCATTGCAAAACAGAATTCCTTAGGTTTTTAGTAACTCAAAAATTTATGGTAGTCAAAGAGCAAGGCAAGGCCAACTCCTGAGTTAATAAGCTCTAATACTAAGTGTATGTCTATCTACATCATGCAATTACCTGTGAACTCTAGATATGCATGTCCATAAGACAGAGATAAAAAGTGCTGACTTCTTACAGAAATTAAATAAATAAATTCTGGCATAAGTAAAATTGGATGAAAGTGTTAATTTCTTCACAGCTTCTTTTGAGGTAAGTTAATGTAAATACTTGTCTCTCTTTTCCTCTGTAAAAGTGGATTAATTCTTCAGAAGTTTGTAAATGGGTTCAAAATGTCTTCAGTTTCTTCTTTCATTTTCCTTTGAATGCTGCTTTGAACTGAAAAATTAACTTTCCAAAAAGGCAGATATGCCAATTAGAATGAAAAACAAAACAAAACAAAACAAAAGGAAACAAAATGAATTTATAAACTATAAAATACAAAATGGCCAGATTCTCACTGTTCTGCTGCTCACTTCTATTACAGGTTCATGTACCCCATTTGAAATGTGAAAATCTTGTGTGAAAATATTCATACCAGTCTCATCAGTTCCCACTGTGCATCAGCTCCCTTTAGATAGTCTTTTCCTGTGGAAGCTCACATTGAAAGAATGAAAATAAAGAAGCTGGACATATCTTTGAGCACTCTCACAGAGATTGTGCATGGCTAGTCCTCCTTTCCCACATCAGTTGTTAGATATTTATTTCACATCTTCACCCAGTCAGGTCCTGCCCATGTAACCAAGTCACTTGGGGGGGAAGCAGCAGCAGCAGGGAAAAGCTGCCCATATCCTTTTGATTAATGTTTTCATTTCAAACTGATCAAATCTCAGAAAAATACTAATTTCTTACCAAACCTCTTCCCACTTCTGGCCTCCACAGCATACAGGGTTGTGAAATGGGACTGTGGCTTATACAGAAGAAATATTTCCCTTTCTTTTAAACATGAGGCTCAATAGCACCACTGGATTCCTCTCATTCTTCTCCTGTGAGAATCAGTGAGTAATTATTCCCAATTTACATTCTGTGTAGCATTCATGACTTCATGTACCTCTCTCATAGCTTTAGCAAGTTTTCTCTCTTAAACTGAGAACTCTTAGGCTGTTTAGTGTCTTTGAAGCCAGTCCATACCTACGGATGTCTTTGTTACCCTTACCTAGGGTACCTTTCCTAGTTCTACTATACCTTCTGCACACAGTATTCAAGACATAAAGTAACCACCGATAATGTAAACATATGATAATGCAATGATGTTTTCAGTCATTTTCCAGTACCTTGCAGGAGCACTCCAACAGAGAACTTGGATAGTTTCATAGAGCTAGTTACAGACTGAACCACACAAGTAATTGACTGTAAGAGTTGTTTGACAAATGGAAATATGTGATAAAAAAAAAAAAGAAGAAAAATTCACTTGAACTGGAAACAAACAAAACAAAAAATGTTAATTTATACAAAGCAAATAAACTAAAAAGAGAAAGAGAAAGAGAAAGAGAAAGAGAAAGAGAAAGAGAAAGAGAAAGAGAAAGAGAAAGAGAAAGAGAAAGAGAAAGAGAAAGAGAAAGAGAAAGAGAAA